>NW_024469081.1:11214-84623 GCF_003184825.1 Aspergillus fijiensis CBS 313.89 | reverse complement strand
GATCTCCTACCCACTCTTCCTCTCCTCACCAAATCCCAACCAATCCTCAAGCCCCGGGTCCCAAGCCGCGAAGGCTCCAAGCCCCCCAGCAGAAGAATGGCACTTTCCCTGACCTGCTCACCGTAAAATGTGACCATACCACCACCCAACCCCACCCGTCATTTCTTTTTATCAAACAAAAGCTTCCCCCGTCCAACCCTTCCTGACCTGCCCCTCCCCTCCCCTCCTCATCCCTCTGACCCATTTGCCTTTTCCTTTCTATGTCTCCTCACATATACCTCTCACTCACACTACCTTAGAGCTGCATAACTGCATACCTGCATATCTCACTCCTTCCAAGAGTCACAGCATTCCAAAGATGGTTAAAGCGGGTGAGTGCCTGGTTACAATTCGACCTAGCTTCCGATATAGACGGGAAAACATGCAACAACCTCCACTGACCTCCCATAAACAGCTGTTCTCGGCGCATCGGGTGGCATTGGCCAGGTCTGTATCACTATTCCGATGATTGTCCTCTCAACCGAGCCATTAACTCCCAACTGACTGCCATTCTGTTATTCGGTTGTTTAGCCCTTGTCTCTCCTGTTGAAGACTTCTCCGCTGGTTGACGAACTCGCCCTGTACGATGTTGTTAACACTCCGGGTGTCGCTGCCGATTTGTCCCACATCTCTTCTGTTGCTGTAGGTACCCACAAGCCTGGCCCTCGACTGATGGAGTATTAATGACTGATGGCGTCCGCCCCGTTCGCAGAAAATCACTGGCTATTTGCCGAAGGATGATGGCTTGAAGCATGCCCTGACTGGAGCTGATATCGTTGTCATCCCCGCTGGAATTCCACGTGAGTCCCTCCCCTTTTAAACACCACAGGTCGTGAACTCTAATGCCAACGCTTTCTGCTAGGCAAGCCTGGAATGACCCGCGATGATCTTTTCAAGATCAACGCTGGTATTGTGCGCGACCTGGTCAAGGGCATTGCCGAGTTTTCCCCCAAGGCGTTCGTTCTGATCATCTCTAACCCCGTCAACTCAACGGTTCCCATTGCCGCAGAGGTACTCAAGGCCGCTGGCGTCTTTGACCCTAAACGCCTCTTCGGCGTGACTACCCTGGATGTTGTACGCGCGGAGACTTTTACCCAAGAATTCTCAGGCCACAAGAACCCATCTGCTGTTAAGATCCCCGTTGTGGGTGGCCACTCTGGTGAAACCATTGTCCCGCTGTTCAGCAAGGCTACGCCCGCCTTCCAGATCCCATCAGACAAGTATGATGCCCTGGTTAATCGTGAGTCACTCCCGCTTCGGTCATCATAAGCTCTGAGTATGTATGCTTATGCTAGCCCAGGTGTTCAATTTGGTGGAGATGAGGTTGTCAAGGCTAAGGATGGCGCTGGATCTGCGACTCTATCTATGGCTTTTGCTGGTTTCAGGTCTGACTCCTTTTCGATCCCACCATGTTACAGCTCAAGCTTATCTTGTTGCGTCTTAGATTTGCCGAGAGTGTGATAAAGGCTTCCCAGGGCCAGACGGACATTGTCGAGCCCACATTTGTGTATTTGCCTGGAGTTCCCGGTGGTGACGAGATTGTCAAGGCTACGGGCGTCGAGTTTTTCTCTACTCTTGTGGCTCTTGGGGTGAGTTTCGATACCTGATTGCAAGGCAAATAGTGACCGGTTCTAACGCTGCGAAAACAGGCGAATGGAGCAGAGAAGGCTATTAATGTCTTGGAGGGTATCACCGACCAAGAGAAGAAGCTTCTTGAGGCTTGCAACAAGGGCCTGAAAGGCAACATCGAAAAAGGCATCGACTTCATCCAGAATCCTCCACCAAAGTAAATTCGTCCATCCCCGCACATCATTTGCAAGTTTTCCATCCGCTAGTCGATGTTTTGTTGATACCGCACACTTGTCTCCTACCTGAAAGACACCTTTCGGTTGATTCGCTCGTCGTTCACGGACATGGTAATGGATAGAGTATCGCTGATCGTTGTCATTCCTTGAAGATAGGCTCTGAAGGAAGAAGTAGAGGACAAATTGACACAGTAGTCGTGGAGGCTGTTACAAACTAGTACCATGACTCTGGGGTACGAGAAATGTGCACCATACAATCAAGCAACATGTATATTTGTGCCTCGGTTTCCACTTTTGGTATCATGCAGTAGTCGGTTGATCTGTAGGTCGGTGGGCGCAATGAGCTGTGGCAGTATCCAGCCTGCTAGGACCAATTACGTGGGCGTTTCACGCTTACACTACCGGAAGTGTCGGATGTATTGGACTGTCTGTTCAAGACTTCGGATTGACTGTTTTGATTTGAAACGTGGCCCCTGGAAGCTCAGCAGTCTCTGCTTGGACAGTGGTCAAAATGCCCAGGTTGGAGAGCGCACCGCGTATGACACCGCATGGGAACCATAGATACTGCCGAATGCCACATAAAATCAGTATACACTTCATAGGTAAATGGCCGTGAGGGGTCGCATGACTATACCGCTTGAGCCATGGACACCGATTCACTTCGGACAGATGTGCTCATCCTAGCGAACGGCCGGAATGAATTGTCTGTTAAGACATATACACCCTGAAGACCTATTTTTAGCGCTGCCCATCTCGCGGCGATTCTTTGTGTTCAGTGCCTACCCGATGATTGGTTTTCAGGTTATCGACTTGTTTCTTGAAGAGAATCGTCCAAATGTCTTTGCAAAGAAACTTGATCACATCCAAGTTATCCACAAAACGTGGACGGTCTCGAGCAAAGCTGTTCATCGAGTCAAGTCGAGTAGACGTGTATTAGCAGACACTCAAAAACTGCGACTCGCCATGTCCTCCCTGCTCGCCCCTTTACGAAGATATTCCTTCAGCGGTAGGATTCATATGGCGTACCGTTCAGCAAGGCCCTGCCCTACTCTGTAACCAAGAGACTCGAGCCGAAAAAAGGTTGTTTCCCTAATTCCTTCATCATCCGGTATAATCTCATTCGGGGTGAGCTCTCTTGTTAAGCGCTCGGCCATAGGGACGAGTTCAATTAAGAGGAAGTCCAGGCACGAGGCGCCGAGAAGGCGCAAATGCGATTCGGAGGCATGGTTGGCAAGGAGGGCGGGCGATTCCACTGACATAGTACCTAGTGGACGGCTTCGTTTAGGGAAAGAAAAGGAAGGGGTGAAAGGAGACAATTCGGAGAAAGAGGTAGGCGAATAAATATTCTCTGAGAGGTGGCTTGAGTATAGAGAGCCGAGAGCAATGGGGTGCCTCCCGCCCGCAAAGGTCACGGGTTAGGAGCTCAAAGAAGTGGTCAATCAGTAATAGTTTGTCTAGTGAGTAACTAAGCTCAGCTAAGTTAACCAGAGACAAGTTACGCTATAGTCCATACAAACACCTTGCCGCTTTTTGTGCCCAAAACACACACATCAGAAAAGGACAACCCTCGCAACCATTCCGCCAACATGCAACTATTAATGAATCGCACAAATATTAGTCACGCAAATGTCTTCCTGAAGTTCCAGATATTGAATGTATTTATATGGTGCTGCACGTACGTCAATAAATGGTCTAACTGAAACTCATTAGTGTACTAAACTGTACAGTGAACCTATGTCGCCAAGCTTCGACATGGATCATATCGCAGTGCAGCTGATTGTACAGCGCACAATGTTCAAAATGTATTTATGTGTCCATTTCACTATGGGTTTGCTTCCTTCATTTTCAGAAAAAAATCCTTTGTTTTTAATATGAAGATGTGAGCAATACCTCTGGTCCCAGTCCCACCAATCCCAGGTATAATAATGATAGCCGGTTTCCGAATTCCGAAAGCGCCGTGACACCGTGCATGGATGCTTCAATAGGTTGATGATTGAAAGTCGCCTGCCTGGCCTGGAAGTCCAGGGCTGAGCCGGGCAGATAAGGTAAGGTTCGTTTCCCCTGCGAACCCGCCAGTGTACGAGTCGTGATATTCTGGGCGAAGTGAACTCCTCCCCATTTCACCCAGCGCAGGCCGTTTGGTCGGTCTGACAGGTAGATCATCGCCATCATCGTCATCGTCGCTGCCAGTAAGGTCAATCACCTGGGCTGCAGGACGCTTGTTCATAGACGGTGGAACTGCAGACGAGGTTGCAGAGGGTTCGCGTGACTTGAGTGGAGTCTGCTGCAGGGTCAAATTAACAGCAGAGAAACTCTCTTGTTTGATGGGTGATATCCCCGGTTCCTTGATCTCTATCAGATCATCATCTTCTGTTGCTGATGTAGCTTTCCCGGCTTTCTCAATGTCCTCGAGATTAGGATGAGACCATTTCCCATCTGGCTCAATGATCACCTGTTCAGTGTCCGACGGGGTCAGACGGAGGATATCATCCACATACCTGATAGACACTTATTTAGTTCTCTTTTCATGTATTCGCCGCGCACAAAATGGTTAGTGTTTGCACTTACTGGTCTATTTGCAATGACTCGAAACTAGTCGCTTTGGAACATACAGGACACAACCACTGCGGGGCTTGTTCCTGTAGTTGCAAGAATGATGATGCATCGAAGCACTGATTATGGGTGCAGATTATAGAGCGGCAGGGAACCGTAATCCTAGTATGCGACAAAGGGCACTTGAGTGACATAACACTTGAAGTGGCGACAATTTCAGTATCCTCTGCCTTACTCCTCACTAAGATTGCTTAGCTTAGATCTCTCGAGTAGATCTATAAGTGTACAAGAATGCATACTCTCTCGCAGGACCTGTTCTTTTGAGATAGTTTTTCTTCTCTTGAGCTCGGTGACAAGTTCGTCAACTGGATGTCTCTGAACAAGGTTGACCAAAACAAAGAATCTCTGCCAGCAAATCAGCAAATTAAGGTGATTGAGCCCGAATCATGGTCAAACAATGACACAGAATGGTATGACCCGTGAGTGGATGCTTACTTTCTGGGTGAGGGCAAAGGTCAAGACAACAGTGTTTTGATACCCTGCTTTCTTGCGAACATAATTGGTAATGTCTGCCGGTCTTGTTGTACCAGGCTTGTTCTTTAGACCTCGCAGGTTCGCTTTGACTTCGTCAAGATTTGTCTTGAGTTCAACTTGATGAGGAAATGCTATATCCGACTTGGTATATTGATTGAGACCCGTGTCTGCCGCACAAAAAACCATCACCCGAAGGTTTGGATCAGCCTGCAGTTTGGATGCCATACTAGGCGTAAAAGCAACTTTCAGCTCCACGCTGTCCCGAGTGTGCTCGCGTACTTGGTGATATCTAAGGTCACTGACAGCCCTTTGCAAGGAACGACGAACTTACCTTTACATTCCGCCGTCGGAGTCAGTTGGTCCAGAACCGTATAGAAAGGACTGTCTTTAAAGGTCAAGCGGCCTATTCAGTAATGGCGGGTTATTCAAGCTCTTGAAAGTCTAAAGGGTCGAAGCGTGAAGCTTCAAATACCTGGGGTGATAGCAGGCGACGGCACTGCCATGCTCAAAGGTGATGGTCTATGCTGCGTGGGCAGAGACTGACTAACTGAAGGCTGCTGATATTGCTGGTTGAACGATTGCTGAGGCAGTGTAGGCGATGGTATCGACCGGTGTGCTGTATGATATATGAACTTCCTCATGCTATCGTACTTCTCAATATGACCCCCTTCTCTGAGTCTATCGATATCTGGTATTTTTCAAGAAGGGTTAACATGAGTTCGATCAAACGCGTTCATTTCATGAAAAGCTCGAGATCAAGCAATGATTACAGGCACGGGGATACCACGAACAATCTAGGATCCGGATCTGCAACGACGCCTTCACTCCAGAAACCGCAAGCCCCTCATTCCTCAAGATGTCCTTCAACTGCGCATTCGTCAGGGTTTTCACCAATGCAACCGTGCTCTGAAGGTCGTAAAATGGACTAGTAGATGCCATGTTGATTTTCAGCCAAGCTTCTTCAATATTGTGGTAAATGCATTCAACTGCCGTCTCAGGAAGAGGTATAATTGGATATGATTGCGGGATCCTGAGCAACACTGTTCAAAGACATCGCAATACTTGGCTCGAGTGGGACCATATATTGCTAGAAGAAGGGTTCAGTGATCAGCAGAGTAAGCATTGGGAACACTGTAGGCGATATGCGTCGAATTCTTGAGCACTCATCTGTATCTCCAGAACTTGTAATGGCGGATTGCGGAGTTGTGAAGAGCCTCCGAGCAACATGATGACATAAGATCGGCCGCCGCCTTGGTTTTAACCCTTTTGAGTAATGGATATGGGAGGGAATGAAAGAAAAAAGTTTCCCCCGAGGCGATAAGATAGAGAAGACCTCAACAAACCAGAACTACGAAAATTTTGCAACACCGTATCTCTCGGCGATTATACTTTTCTTCTTTTGGCTTACCTCTTTCTTTTGTATATAAAAGATTTCTCCCTTTCAGCATGGCCAAGAGTGGTCGAGCCAGTGTCATCAAGCGCAACAGAGCCAATCTGCGAGCTACTGTCTTCGGGCCTGCTGTTGATGCCAGAACCGAGAGACTCTCAGCAAAGCTGCAGGAACTCGCTGCTCAGCCGAAACCAAATGAGGGCAACTCCAAAATGGAAAAGGATTCAACAAGATCTGGTATGTCCCCTCACGACAACAATATTCGACCGAATATTATT
Source organism: Aspergillus fijiensis CBS 313.89 (assembly GCF_003184825.1). Classification (NCBI taxonomy): domain Eukaryota; kingdom Fungi; phylum Ascomycota; class Eurotiomycetes; order Eurotiales; family Aspergillaceae; genus Aspergillus; species Aspergillus fijiensis. The sequence goes on along the minus strand of NW_024469081.1, from coordinate 78,024 downwards.
CGCGGCATTGATTGACAGAACTATAGATGGCCAGGCTACTGATCTAAAGGCGAGAATAGCAGATTCTAATGAAGGTATAGTTCTCTTCTTTGCCGCTTCTGTGACCCTATATTCTTGTTCAACACTCACAAACCTATCATGGATGCAGATATGGACGTCGATCAGAAACCACGTGATACTCACGGTCGCTCGAAAAAGTCAGGACGCATCCAGAAGAATAAGAAAAACCGCTCATCCATCGTTTTTCGTCCCCATCCCTCGAAGGCTAAGAGAATGTCCAAGAAGAAATAAAGGACCTTGTATTGCGCATTACTACAATGCTCTATATCCTGGAGTTCTGGAGTTAACATGTATCTGGCTTAATCCCACAAGTCATCTTGTCAATTACCCTTGCAGACATGTCACGTTTGAAGGACAGCTGCAATCAAGTACGATAAATTGATGCAAACATATCAGCACACAGTACATATTTCGCCTAGGCCTCTCTTATAACGAATATGCATCAAATCGGGAGCCTTCAGGTTCCCATAGAGTAATGTAGCAGTATCTTCCAGAGTCTTCTGAAGTCTCACCAGCAAGGAATTTATAAAACCTACTTTACTATGGTCTGCGAAGAGCATTTCAATCTGGGTGGATCCCAAAGGCGGTCAGTCGGGCCCAGTAGTTAGTATACATACGCATCAGCTAATGAAGTCCCCCCTCGTCTTCTTCCGCGAGGAATGACATGGAGGCTACTTAGTCACAAACATCGCAGTACTTTCTCTTCAGTTAGATCTAAATCGAGACGCGACAGGTCCTGTGCGTGGCTCAACTATTTCCCGGCTCCGGTGCGTCTGGATTTGCCAGTGCAGTGAGGATGGCTGTTGTGTCAGGACTTTCGGCGATACTGATCGCCAATGTACTGATACCCCTAGCTATCGCAATCTTCTCATCCGGATTTTTCCCATACAAGCCACTGGTTTCAGGGCTCGCAAAATGCGAAGATCTCGAGCAATATGTTAAGCCGCCCTTTGACAAGGTTATCTTCATGGTGGTCGATGCTTTGCGAAGGTATGGTTGTTCAAATCATTCCTAGATGCTAAGCTGAGCCACGATGTAGTGATTTTGTGTATTCGAACGCATCAGGATTTACATTCACACAGAGGTCAGCAGTAGTGTCTCATTTGTCTTGTGTTGAGTTAAGGTCTAAAATACAGATAAACAGTCTCATTCGGTCAGGGGCTGCGCTTCCATTCACTGCCCACGCCAGTTCTCCCACTGTCACCATGCCCCGTCTCAAAGCTATGACTACAGGGTCTACTCCGTCATTTTTAGACGTTATATTTAACATCGCGGAGTCAGATACGTCAACAACACTAGCATTTCAAGATACTTGGCTTGCCCAACTGAGGGCAAGAGGTGACCGCCTCGTGATGTATGGTGATGACACCTGGCTCAAGCTATTTCCTGGCATGTTTGACCGTTCAGATGGCACTACTAGCTTCTATGTCTCAGTGAGTAGACAATCTACTATCTTTCTGGCGTGTCTTCGATACCAAGTTAAACCCCCACTGCAGGATTTCACTGAGGTTGACCATAATGTGACTCGGCATGTACCCAGTGAGCTCCTTCAAGACGACTGGTCTGCCTTCATAATGCATTTCCTGGGCCTCGACCATATTGGGCATAAATTGGGCCCTCAGAGGTATTTCTTATCGTCTCCGCTTGCTTGGTTGATGTCTAATCTCTGTTTAGTTCACATATGCTCAGAAAGCAGCGTGAAATGGACTCGGTGATAGGCGAGTTATATGCTAGCATCGAGCGGGAAGGACACCTTCAATCAACCCTCTTGGTACTGTGTGGTGATCACGGAATGAACGATGCCGGTAATCATGGTGGCTCATCTTCTGGTGAGACGTCACCGGCACTTCTATTCATATCGCCATTGTTCAAGACTATAGGAGGGCCCCGCCATCAAGCTCCGATAGACATTCCCGATGACTTTCAATGCTACAAAACCGTCGACCAAACAGATATCGTTCCGACCCTGGCAGGGCTTCTTGGTTTCCCCATCCCGTTAAACAATCTGGGCGTGTTTATTCCGGACCTTCTGGGTGTGTGGCATTCATGTGAGTAGAAGGCTATCTGCGCTCTACATATGTGTATCGACAGCTTACAGAGAACCTCTGTTCAGATTCTCAAAGAACCAAAGTTTTGCTCGCGAATGCCAAGCAATTGCTGAGGAGGTTGGAATATCATTTCCCAGATCACAAGATCACAGTCGATCAACTGCCGGGCAGATGTACTACTGAGTTGCTAACCAGCATGCACGAAGCCCAATGTGCTTGGCTTCAGGTGATGAGTCTTATCGACAACTCTATCAGTACTGAGGACCAAGACGAGCTTGAGCCTGCGCTCAACCGATTTTTATCATCAGCTCAAGAAGTATTAACCAATGCTGCTAGTGATTACAACCTCCGACAACTTCTCCTAGGCATTGGTGCTATGGCTCTCGCCGTCTTGCTGCTTCTTCCGGATGCTTATAAGCAGCTGTCCATATCGATGCATTCTGGGGCATTCTTTGCTGGTCTCATTGTGTCTTACGGTGGTATGATGTTTGCAAGCAGCTATGTTGAGGAAGAACATCAATTCTGGAATTGGATTTTTTCAGCGTGGACATTCCTTCTACATGTGAAAGTTGCTTCGCGGAGGTCTTGTGCTTCTTCCGAGCAACTTCCCATCAGCAATGGTTCATTCTCAAGCTCGATGGCCCAGTATGCTACGTTGGGATTGTTCGCAACTCACCGTATTCTTAGGCGCTGGAACCAAACCGGTCAGAAATTCGCGGCCGAGCCAGACATTGCACACGGGTTTCTTCCCACTCACCTATACATTCTCTGGCTGTTGGTGATTGTCACATATGTGGATATATGTGTTCACCTCTCTAACGGTTATCACTCATCCAAGCCGTGGCGTCTAATTTGCATCGCTGTGACAGTAACAGCTTTCCTTTTCAAGCTCGGATCTGTGGTCTCGGATTTCCCTGAGCTCCTTGGGACCACTCACATAGGAACCTTAAAACAGGCCTTTAACAAGGTCCCGCTTATTCTCCTTTCACGAATTGTCTTCGTAGGGTTGCTCCTCCTTATCCTGGTCACATTATACAGCAGGAAGAATACTTGTAAAAAGGGACCAGTCAAGTCAGGTAAATTTATGGCCATTGCCCTACTTACTTCGATAATTTACTAACGCAGGCTAGGAATGCACACCCGCGTTATGCACGAAGCCCTCGCTCTCTTATTGATCACACAGTCTCGGACCACGAATATTCCACTGTTCTTAATTTTCAGGTTGCAAGCAGTTACATTTGCTTCAATGAACCTCTCTGGCATTGAATTGACGATCACATCCCTCCTGATGCAATATATGACTTTCTTCGCATTCGGTGGTTCGAATGCCATTTCTTCCGTCGACCTTTCCAATGCTTACAATGGTATTGACCATTACAGTGTTTTCTTGGTGGGTCTGCTGACTTTTGTTGGCAATTGGGCTGGGCCAATATGGTGGGCCTCGGCTGCTCGACGCCTGCGGTATAGACAAACCTGGAAGGGGAAAGAGGTCCATATGACTACTCTCACTTTCCATATAGCAACATCATCGCTGTGTGTCATGATCGCTTGTGCGACATTGAGGGCGCATCTTTTCATTTGGACAGTCTTCTCCCCTAAATATCTTTATATGATGGCATGGGCTGTCATGGGCCATCTCGGTGTCAATTTACTTGGGGAATTTTCATAATATGCATGAAATAGGCGCGGGTTACGGAGAATGCGGTACCACCGGGTGTCTTGCTGACGAAGACAGATTGAAGACTTTTTGGTTGATGATTCTGGAAGGCATGTCGACAGTGTGCACATCCAGCTCACCTACAGCAAAGAGTCGAACAAATCGTCGATGGCATCCTTTCTCCTATTCTTCTTTTTCTTCTTCTGGATCCGGTCCTCCATCTTCGTCTCTTCGCAGCGTCCTGAACCCCTTGGTAGGCTACCTGTACTTTTATGGTACGCGATGCGACCCAGATCATCCAGGTCACAATGGTCTGGCGGTAATGGTGTGACTGCCTTGTGTCTGGCCCGTGAAACGATTATCCCTATATCTTCCTCTTTGGTCGTTTCGCTGCTGCTGCCGAAAGCAGAGGTGCCCACCGTCGTAGCAGGGATTTTGAGCTCCTTCCGGATTCCAATTGCCTTAGCAAGGCGGGCCAGCGTGGCTAAAAGCACTGCCCCAAGTGTGGAGAACTGCCCGTCGGCCACAACCGTTGAGAAGACGCTTTATAAGGAGATCAGCGCATCTTTCCATATGTGTAGACCCTTGAGTTGTTCTGGACTTCGACTCACAGGTAACATCTTGGTATAATAGTGTGCGCCAGGGGATTTGTGTATTTTGGGACCGAAGATTGACCTGCGATGTGTGATGGCCGATGCCCAATAGACATGACGAGCTTCCGGGTTGTTCGCTTCAAGATCGCCAGCCACTTCCACCACTTAGTATTGCCATGCTGATTCTTGTTGCGGTGATATATGAGGTGAAGAATCGAATGTATAGCAAACAATTTCTCCAGGTCCATCTCCTGCGGCTCGCTGCGCGGTTCGGGGAGTATACGCCACATTGATGTGATTGGCAGCGAGGCCTGGCTGGAAGCAGGTGGATTGCTCAAATTGAAAAGGACAGAGCACTTCTAAATAGTATTGAGACTACACAGTACTCTGCCACGTGGATGGTTCGGTGTGCAGCACTAGTCGGCGCAATAGATGTTTCTCCTGGGTTGAAGTAACTTTGATATAAAGGCGTAACCCCGCTGTTTGGTTCAGGTCTGCCACATCTGACACCGCCTTCCCTCAAGTACTGCCTAACAGGTGAGAACGGTCAGCACGTGTTGCTGCGTATTTCTTTTGTTGACGGGAATTTCTCTCATTTTACAAGATGCAAGGCGCAAGACAAAGAATTTATATAGCTCTCTATAACAGTGAGGTAGATACGGCTTTCTAATCTGGGCCATTTAAGATGTGCAACGCTAGATGGTTGCAGGTCGGCTGTACTGCTTTTTTGGTTCACATGAAACGAAAACTGCTTAATAAGCAGTTTGATCATATGATGTCTAAATAATTCTGTTATCTATACAAACAGAAAATTTTATTTCACGCTATTTTTTTAATATTCTTATATACTATATCTTCTACTACTAATTATTTTTTTTCTTTTATATCCGCAACTATAGCGTAACTAAGCAAAAATATAAATATAACTATTTATTAAATTTTATTTATTACTTAAAATTATCTTGGTAATAAAAAATAATAAAAAAGTAATTTTTTTAATAAAAAACTAACTAGTTTTAGATAAAATAGGCCTGGTATAAATAGTATAAGTATAAAATTAAAATTAGATATTTTATATTACCTAAATATACTATAGTAAGTTTTTAATTATTTTTTAACTAATTTTTAACTACTTAAAATACTAGAAAAGATATTAAGATTTATTATAATAAAGTCTACTATTATATAAAGAATTATAATAAATATAAAATAAATACTTTCTAACTATTTAATAACTAGTTTATTAACTATTTTTTAACTATTTTAAAAGTCTTTTTCTAGTATTAATAATCTATATTTCTATATACAGTTCTATAAAAGTTTAAACTTAGATAAGAATAATAGAAAAAATTAGACTAGTTAGATAGAAATAAATATAGCTAGTAATTGTGGCTGTCACCGACTTTCATTTACTGAAAGCAGCTGTCGTTCCTGCCTGGGTTATCGACTGCGCTGTTAGTAAGTTCGGTCTACCGTATTACTGTCTATAGCAGCTTTCTATATTCTTATTTTTATTAATTCTATAATTAACTTTTATATATTAAATTATTTATATTGATTAGTAGCATATTCTATCTCTATTTTTATTTTTAATATTTAATTTTTTAATATATCCGAGAATCTTATTTTCTTAATATTATATTTATATATCTTCTGTTTCGTACTTTATAAATAGTTTTATTTTATATATATAAATAGTTTTAATTTTACTGATTTTTAGATTTTTTTAGTAAACTGTTAATTATCTTTTTTTTCTTATTAGTAATATATTTATTTATTCTTATATTCGCCGGCTTTATATTTTTATTTACTAAAAATATTATTAATAGTTTCTTTTTCAATTATATAAAAGATAGTTCTAGCATCTTTTATCTGATTTTATTTATTAAATATAATTTCTATATTTTTTATATCTGCTCTGCTTTTTTTTATATTCTTTTATATTTATGTTTATTAGATTTCTGTTAGTTTATTTTTTTAATAAATTAATTATATTAATCTTTTATTTTTTAATATTATTTTTATGTTATATAGATTATTTATTTATTGATCTTTCTATATAATCTTATTTTATTTTTATTTTTTTATTATTTATATTTTTTATATTAGTTAATCATTATTTTAATATTTTCTAGATTTAATAATCATATAATCTGTCTTTTTATTTAATACTAGAATCTTTTTATTTTTATTTATTTAGTATTTTTAATTTCTTCTACTTCTTATTTTTTTTATTATTTTTAAATATTTTTATATCGAAAACAACGAAATATAAATATTTAAATAAAAAAAAGTAAGAATATCTAGTAAAGCTAGTATATTAAATTTAAAATTTTTATTTTTATTTTTAGACTTATATATATTAATTTAATAATAATATTTTTCTTTATATTAAATTTATATAGTTATATATTAAATTATTTTTTATAAATTATATATTTTAGTAGCTGTCTAACCAAGATCTTAAGTATTCTAGACTACATAAAAAAATTATTAAATTTTACTATTTAGTAGTTGGCCTGTTTAATAATCTAGTATATATTATATTTGTTTAAAACTATTAATATACTAATAATTCTTATATTATTATAAATTTAATTAGTTATATTTTAGCTTTATATTCTTAATTGGCTTCTGTATTAAGTTGTCACGGATAACTCTCAACACCCCAGTAGGCTGCCTATAAGTTTCTTATGTCTTTTTTATATAACAGTTGTAATATTAATAACTCTAATTTTTTTTTATATATAAAATTTTCTTTTTTTTTACTAGACTATAAAAGAATAAGAATTAGTTTTAAATTTACTAGACTACTATTATTTTATATCTAACTAATCTCTTTTTCTTAATAATTCTAATCTTTTTTTTTAATTATCTATAAAATATAGTATATTATTCTAATAATTATATTAAAATAATAATTTGGAGCCGAAAACTCTTTTATTTCTAAAAAATCTTTATTTTTTATAATTTTAGATTTTTTTTCAGAGAATCTTATTATAGTTAAAAATATTATTAGTTATTTATAAGATTATTAGTATTTATAATACTAAGCTGTTAAATTATAAAAAAATTTAGTAAAATAATATTAAACTAATACTAAATCGCCAGTAGAAATCTTTATTTTTTTTATATATTATTAAAATAGATATTAAAATTAAGAATATTCTACAGTTTAAACTTTTTTTAATATTTAAAAATAATAAGAATAATTTTATAATCTAGATTATAATTTTTAAAAAATATTTACTAAATTTAATATTAATTATTATAAAATTTTTAAAGCTATAAGTTATATAAATATAACTTATCAGCAGAAATAGTATTACTATCTAAATAAATTATTATTTAAATAAAAATAAAATATTAGTTATTTATAGCTTACTTTTTTAAAATAGATTTTATTTTTAATTTAAAATACTACTATTTTCGAATCCGATATTATAAACTAGTTAGAAAAAATCTAATAAAAAATAATTAAAATCTATATAAGTTTTATATTTATTTTAATATTTTAAAATAATACTTTTCTAAAAGTACTAAAAAAAATAAAATTATATTTTTTTTATAAAGCTATTTTCTAATTTCAGCTGTTATATATAAAAATATATATATTAACTATCTAAAAAATAAAATAAAATAATATTTTTTATTATTTATTACTAGAATTTATACTTTTAATACCTAAAATAGAAATAAGAATTAGAATTACTAAATATTTTTTAAAAATAATTTTAATTTTATAATAATATTTAACTTTATAATTATAAACTAAATTATATAGATCTAATAAAAAAACTTTTTTAATATTTTTTATATAATAGTATTAAATATCTAGTTAATTAATATTCTAAAAAAGAAAAAAGTCAGTTTAAATTTAAGAATTATAATTAAGAAAAAATAATATAAAAAAATAAAATAAACTAAAACTAATTTTTCTATTTTAGTTTTAAACTAAAAAGTAGAAATAATTAATAAAATATTAATATTTATATAAATATTTTAAATTAAAAAAGTTTATATAAATATTAATAGTAGTATAATATATAATTTAGTTAGTATTAGTTTTATATAATAATATTTATTTTTAAAATTAGTATAATATTTTTTTATTAAAAATTATTAATTATACTAAAGTTATTAATTATAGAATATAAAATATTCTTTTAAATATTACTAATTTAAAAAAAAATATAATAATATTTTACTAGACTATATATTATTATTATTTAGAATATTCTAATTTTATTATTTATAGTTATTTTTATAGATTATAAAATTTATTTATTTTTATAAAACAAACAATAGTAGTTCAAATTTAATAATATTTAAAAACTTAGTTTTTAAAAATTTATTAAAGTCTATTAGAATTATACTTATATTTATATATTAGTTAAAGTTTTAGAAAAGCTGTAGCTTTTTAATAATAAAAAATTAATAAATTATTTCTAAAATAATATTATTTTATTAAAATTAGTTAAATTTATAAATATTTTTTTATCTAATTAATTTAAAATTCTATTAGAATATTATAATAAAAACTATATTATTAATCTTATTAAAAATAAATTACTATTATTTAGTTCTATTTATTCTTTATCTAAAAAAGAATTATCTATTCTTAAAAACTATATTAATAAGAATATTATTAATAGAAGAATATAATTTTTTAAAAATTCTATAAAAACTTTTATTTTTTTTATATTTAAAAAGAATAAAAGTCTATATTTATATATAAACTATTATAAACTTAATAAAATTATTATTAAAAATTAATATTTACTTTTTTTAATCTTTAAAATTTTTAATTATTTTATAGAATATAAATATTTTAGTAAGATTAATATCTAGAATATCTACTATTATATTTATATTAAAAAAAATAAGTAGAAGACTGTATTTTATATATATTATAATTATTTTAAGTATATAATAATATTATTTAGCTTAATTAATATTTTTATATTCTTTTAAAATTATATTTATTTAGTATTTTATAATATTTTTAATATTATTTATATTATATATCTAAATAATATTCTTATTTTTTTAATAATAAAATATAAATATACTAAATATATTAAATAAGTATTATTATAATTACAACAAGCTAATTTATATACTAAAATTTTAAAATATTTTTTTTTAAAAGTAAATTAAATTTTTAGATTATATTATTTTTTTTAATAATATTATAATAAATTTTAACTGGATTAAAACTATTATTTTATAATTATTATTTATTATTTATTATAATATTTAAAGCTTTTTAGAATTTTATAATTTTTATTATTAATTTATTTATAATTTTTTTTACTAGTCTTATTTTTAACTAATTTATTAAAAGAAAGTTAGAATAAAAAAAATCTAATATTTATTATTTAATACTAGTTAGAAAACTACTATTTTACTAATTTATTTATATTTTTTAAACTATTTTTTTATTATATTCTTTTAATTTAACTAAACTAATCTAAATTAAAACTAATATATATAATAAAAAAATAGCCGGTATTCTAATCTAATCTAAACTAACTAAATAATATTATATTATTACTATATAGTCCAGAAAGTTCTTGAATATAAAATTAAACTAAAAAATTTTAAATTAAAAATTTTTTATTATTATTTATTTATTTAAATATTAGTATTAATATTTTAATAAGACTTAATTTCTAATTAAAATCTTATCTAATTATATAAATCTAAAATTATTTATAGATTAATCTAGATTAATTAAATATTAAATATATTAGTATATAAGTCTAGTATTCTTTAATTTTATTATTAAATATAAATTAAATAAAAGTAATTCTACTAATATTTTATTTAGATTATTTAAGCTAATAAAAAGTTTATATAATAATAATATTATAAAAATATTATATAAATAGTTAGTACCCGCCTTAATAATATTTAAAATTAGAAAATCCTAGTTTAAATATAATAAAATATTTTTATAAAAAAAACCTAGATTTAATATTTATATAATATTAAATAAGTTTATAGATTTAACCGGTATAAAATCAGCTAATTAAACTATAATTTATATAATAAATTTTTTTAGAACTACTAGTATTATAGCTGTAAAAAATATAAAAAAAAATATATAGATTTATAAATCTAATTATAATAATAATTTAAAAAAATTAATTAAAATCTTATAAAATTATAATTCTAAGATTAAAAAGAGGAAAACTCAGCTATTTAAAAATTAGAAAATTATTAGTAATAGATTATTATATTTTAAAAATAGGCTTTATATACTAAAAATAAAAGATTTATATTAAGAATTATTATAATAATATTATAATAATCTACTAGCAGAATACTTTAGTTAAAATAAAATTAAATAATTTTTTTAGAAAAAATTCTATTAGATTAATTTTTAAAATAATATAAAAAATTATATAATAATTTATTTTATCTGCTAATATTAAACTATATTTAAATATTATTTTTATAAAAAATTAGAAAGTTTACTAATTTTATTATATTTATAAAATAAAATAACTATAAATTTTATTACTAGACTATCTAAATTATACTATTAAGATTATTAAATAGATTTTATTTTTATAATTATAAATTATTTTATAAAAATAAATTATTTTATAGCAGTATTATATATAATTTATATAAAAAAACTAATTAAGATTTTTTATTATAAAATTAAATTAAAGTATAGATTATTTAATAGTATTATTATAAATAAAAAATTCTTATTTACTAGTTAATTCTAATTAGATTTTTATTATTAAATTAAAATTAAAAAACAGTTATTAACAGTATTCTATTTATAAACTAATAACTAAATAAAAAAATTAATTAAATATTTAAATAATATTTATAATACTTTACTATTAAATATTAGAATTATTAGATAAAACTGTTTAGTAAAATAGAGTTTATATATAATAATTATTTAAATATTTTAATAAAAACTATTTCTTTTAAAGTATTAATAGAATATTTTTTTAAATTTAAACTTAGAATTAAAAATAATTTTATAAAAATAAAAATATTATTAATTTTAGAAAGACTCAAGAAATTATATACTTTATAAAAAAACTATAAAAAAATTAATAAAAAATAAATAAAAAATACTTAATTTATTATAATAAATATTACAGAATCCTATTATTTAAGAAAAATAATAAAATAGTTTATATTTTTAAGTAAAAAGATTTAGTTAAACTGTTTATTATAAATATTAAATTTAAAAAAACTATTCGAAAATTAGTTCTAAAATTTATAAAATTTTTTAAAAATCTAAAAATAGTAAAAAAATAAGTATTTTATTTATATTTTTCTAAATAATATATATAATTATATAATATATTTAATATATTACTATTAAAATTATAAAAAACTAGAGAATATATTATTAAAATATTATTAATATTAGATTTAGATAATAATAAAAAATAAAAAATAAAATAAATACTAGATATTCTATATTACTATAAAAAATAGTTTTATTTAATTAAATAATAAGAATAGTTTTTAGAATATAACTAATAACTATTTATAAATAACTTAGTAAATACTTAATAAAAAATTTATTAATTTAAAAAATAAACTATAGTATTATAAGATTTAAAATTAATTATATAAATAAAATAATAATAAAATATTTCTAATATAAATATATATATAATAATTACTAAAATTATAATAAAATAAATATAATAAAGTTATATAATATATTAATATTATTTATATTTATAAGTTTAGACTTAATAATTATAAAAATATTAAATCCGAACTATATTTAATAGAATAAAAATAAATAATATTATAATAGTATAAAAATATTAAAAAATATTAAATATATTAATAAAATAATCTTACTATAAACTATAAATAATAACTATTAGAAAGAAATTATAGAATTTTTAAATAAAATATTTTTTATTTTTTTATTTATTAATATATAAATATATTATCTTTTAAATAATATTATCTAAGAATATTAAAATCGCGAATTACTAAAATAAATAATCTATATTATTAAAAAAAAATAAAAATATTTAAAATTCTTATTTATATATATAATAAAAATATAATATTTAATAATAAAACTATAATATACAGTAGTATATTTTTACTAAAATATTAGTAAATTTCTATTAAAATAAGCTAGCTATTTACTATTATTATTTTTTTAATTATAATAAAAATATAATATTTAATTTTATAAATTTTTTTTATATTAGCAAACTTTATTATAAGTATAATAGTAAAGTTATTAATAAATATATAAAATATTAGATTTTAAATAATTTTTTATTTAATATTTTAAAAATATATAGTCTAGTATAAAATCTTTATTAAATTAAATATATTTTTTAATATTTTTATTACTATCTAATTAATAATTAGTTATATTTAAATAATAAAATAAAAAATTTATTAGAATATAATTAGACTTTTATATAGTATACTACCGGTATTTTATTAAAAAAATAATATTAAAATAATAGTTAAACTTAAATTATATATTAGATTTTATAATATAGTTTTTAACCGAAGTTCTTAAATATTTTAAGTAAAATATAATAGTAGAATAAAATAAGATTTCTTTTAAAAAATAATAAATAGATCTTAAAAATATTTTAATTTATTAATAAAATTATAATTATCTGTTAGTATTTTAATAATATTAAAATATAAATTTATACTTATTATTCCAACAGTCGGAATAAAACAGAAATTAATATATAATAATATTAAAATATAAATAAAATATAAATAAAGCAAAATAGTAATAATAAAATTAAAAAATAGTAGAAAAATTTATAAAATATAATTATACTATTATTATTATATATAAAAAAATATTATATTTTTAAAATAAAATAATATTAATTGAAAAAATATTAGTTTAAATTTAATTTAATATTATAGTAATACTATTTTTTATTATTATTTATATTAAATTAGTTAGAATAGCAGGCGAGATAATAATATTATACTATTTATATAGTATTAAAAATAGCTGTATATAAAAAAAAATCTAATTATTATAAATAATTCTTAATATTTTAGTAGACTGTTTACAAATCTTTTATATCTTTTTTATATAATAGTTATAATATTAATAATTCTAATTCTTTTTATATATAAAATTTTTTTTTACTAGATTATAGAAAAGTAAGAATTAGTTTTAAATTTACTAGACTACTACTATTCTATATCTAACTGACCTCTTTCCCTTAACATAAGTTTACTATTAATTAATCTACTAGAAACTTTTATATAGTCTGTTTTAAAATAATTTAATTTTTTAAATCTAATTACTATATTTCTAAATATACTTATTATTTTTGTTCGACAGACGCGAGTTAAAATATATAATATAATAAATAATAAACAGCCTGCAGGCAATAAGCCAGATTTATCTAAAAATAAAAATATTTTATTTATTATTAGTCTGTTAAAGATTTATTTTTTTTATTTTTTTAATATATTAATAATTTATTTAATACTAGTTTCTTTGATATTTTGTCTTTAGTAAATATTAATTTTTTATTTTTTAATTCTTTTATTAATCTGTTTATTAATTCTTTAAGTATACTATATTAAATATTTTAAAATAAATTATATATATTAATTCTAACTATATAAGCTAAAATATATTTATTTATAAAAAATATTAATATTTGCTTTACTGATATTAATAAATATTTAAATAATAGAAATATTATAAAATATATTAAAAAATATTTTAGTTTTAATAATCTACTTTTTTCTTAAGATATAAGATATTAAGAAATTAACAATAAATATTCTAAATATTAAAATAGTAATAATAAAAGATACTTGATATATTAAAATATTAAAAATAATAAATATTTTAATAGATATTTAAATAGATATTATTCTTATTAATTTGATAATAATCCAAATAATCCTAGTTTAAGTAATAATAATAGTAATATTTTTTTTAAATAATTGTCGGAATAATCGAGCTAGTAATTATAAAAATTATTATAATTAATATACTAATATAAAAGATTTTTTTAATTCTAAATTTAATAATAATAAAAATAGTTATAGTCTTTCTATTAAAGTTTTTAAATATTTATTTTATTAATAAAAAATAAATAAAATTAGTTACTTCTGGTCTAACTATTTATTTAATAATCTAATAGCTGATTACTATAAAATTAGACAGAAAATATATTATTAAAATATATAACTTTTTATTAACTATATTTATAATATTATTAATTATAAAAATAAAAGTATAATAAAGATAAATATTTAAATGTATTTAATTAATTTTATATTATAGTAATATTAGTCTAAAATTATTAATAGAAAAAAATATCTTATTTATATTTTAAATTTTAAAAATAGATAGTTTTAAAAATTTATATAATATTTTTATTTAAATATCTATAAAGCTGTTAGATATTTAAATTATATATTTTTTATATATACTAATATTTGTACTAGTCGATCTATATTTATTTATATATAAAAATTGTTAAGGGAAAGAGGTCAGTTAGGTATGGAATAGTAGTAGTCTAATAAATTCAAAACTAATCCTTGCTCTCCTATAGTCTAGCAAGAAAGAAGAGGATTTTGTATACAAAAGGGATTAGAGTTATTGACGTTACGACCGTTACGTGGGGAAGATGTAAGGGACTCGTAGGCGGCCTGCTGGGGTATCGAGAGTTATCCGTGACAGCAGCTGAGCAGAAAATTAAATATTATAAATTTTAAAAAGCAGTTTTTAGTAGACTATATTAAAAAGCTACTACTTTAATATATTTTTTTTAATTATAGATAGCTTTCTGCAATTAGCATCTTTTTTAGTATATAATTTAATACTATTTAAATAATCTTTAAAAATACTTATTTTAATATTAAATACAGCAGTATAGACAGTTTTTATAACAAACTTTTTACTCTTAAAAATCTTAACAGTAAGATTTAAATATTTATTTATATCAGCTATATTAATATACAAAGAGAAATACCAAAAGAATCATAAGATATTTTAATATAGTACGGTTTGGGCGAGTTCTTTGACTTCAAGTTACTGGGAATGCAAGACGCGGCGCGGCGGCCGCCGGCTCGGTGTCGCACCGGCTCGGTGTCCGATTACGTTAACTAACCGGCAAGCCAAGGAAAGATGCAAGCAGGTGGGACCACCTGTATTTTTGTCAGTGCATCTTACCGACTAGAAAAGGATTGTCTGACATCGATCCAGCGGATGGTTCGCTCTATAGGATTCCAGGTCCTGTCAATTTCTCTATAAAAGCACACATTTTAAGACTCAAAACCAATACTATGATCCTACTAATTCAATCTAGACTCTATGGTATGTACATAATACTAAACTGATATGCTAAGTCTCTATGAATACATATAATCAATCGGATATGGTTAATTTTACACCGTGACTGAAACAATAAATATATGTTCAAATTGCCAGGCTTGAACAAGACAACAGCCCCTCTAAGTATGGGAGAGATAGACTACCTATACCAATGAAGAGTATACCTTACAATTTTTCTCTGTCATTAAGATATAGGAGTACAAGAAAGGTCCATTTGGTCCACCGGCCTGCATATGTTATTCGCATAATAAATACGTTAGCCCTAGGAAGGAGTACCATATGGGCATCGAACAACAATGCTTTTGTGATCAACATGTTTCCTATTCCACAGAGACAGAGTTTAAATACGTGGGTGCTACTTAATGTAATTAAACACTATGTGACGCAACCCATGCAAAGATCGCTCCTCGGTAACTGCTGGTTGGACCTGCACAGGGCCAAGAGCCCTGCGCTAAGCAAAAGCAGTTATTGTTGTCGATAGTCTTCACTCTGCGTATGAGTAAATCATGATGTAGTGGAGTAAGTTAGCGGTGGGTAATAAAAAACCAGCCACCGTTGTCTTGTATTACAATTAGATTTCTTATTGAACGGTATCAGAAGAAATACCCGGAAGGACGCCAGAGTCCCACAGAGAATGGCACCCCAACAACTCGACTCAAACACAGGCAATGCTTCCAAGCCGACCAGGGCGTGGTAAGATGCTCCATAGAGTTTAAACCCCGCGTTCGCCTCCAATTGAAATAAAATCTCTGCACTGTACTCGGGACAAATGACGTTGCTGGGCTGTAGATGGAAGTTGACAAAGGGAATAACCGCGATTCCCCGGCCTTTGCTCTTCCCCATGTCACTTGCGGTCATTCAACCCCCTCTGCATAGTTCTGATCTTATCATGGGATATAAATTCGAAAGCCGCAGGCCGATGCCTTGAATAGGAATCAGGAGGTCTTTGGGGAATGTTCAGGTATTGGTGAGTCGCACCACGATTTCAGTCCGGGATAGGTACACGGCGCACTTCTGAGACCATTTGAGGAACCATATGTGCGCTTTGGGGCAAGTGTCCGAACAAATACAATTTCACGTTCAGCAGCTGTGGTTCCGCGGTCAAACTGCGAACGGCGTCGACGCTGCTCGTCACGGTACTGTTGGCCGACTCGAGGAGCAAATAGGCCTGAAAAGTCAGACATCAACTTGAATCTCAGCGCTAGCTCGCTATGTACTGACCTACATGCTCGGCATTTTCGATGCTACGACGCATCTTTGAGGGATTGTCTGGTCCAGGGAAGCGATCCTCGGTGCCAGCGAGATGCCCAGTACCAGTGTGGAAAATCTGCATTGGGCAATAAGCCTCTTATGTCGTCCACGGGCTTGAGTTAAGGGACATATATACAAACCTTCGGGCGAAACGAAGGGTGTTCCAACATGACAGAGCTGTTTCGAAACTTTTGTACCAGGCAGTCTTTACCCTGAATAGCTTTCACTGAAGTAAGACAACCATCTCTTCCTCGAACGAAGCCCTTCGTTGACTTACTGGCATATGAGACTTCGGCGACTTTATCACTGTTGAAGCAGTTCCTTACTTTGTCAGCAGGAGTATGTTGAATCGATATCCCCGTCATACCATGTTCTTCCAGCCCGTGCATTGACAAACTAAATATTCTTAGTGGTATGCTAGGATGCACTGCCTCGTGTATGTACTGACGTCAATAATATCGATCGGCTGGACTGTGTCAAATGCCGAACTTTTTGCATCAGGCCACACACACCAGATGATTTGACAGACTTACATCTTCAAAGTTTATGAAAGCATAGCCAACACTTGAGGGTTTCAGCAACAGGATTTCAGACTTGTGAGAGCATCATTGCCATACTTGCAGTTATTCGCAAAGTCTATAAGTAGTATTAATGATTAGCCACAGTGCTCGTGATATGGGTGTCTCATGGTATCTCACCAATGCGTAGGTACATGAAGTCATATTTTCCATGGCTTGTCTCATCGACAATGGCCTTAAGCATGGTCTTATCATATTAGAATCCAAGCAATAAGTATGAACGCCGTGACTTTACCTGGTCAATCTTATTGGGAATGTTGCGAAGCATTATCTGTGATAGACACGCCCATTAGCATTAGGGCTATTAAGAGAAATGACTGACGGGACCCACAGTTGTCCTGACATCCAAACCAAGGCGAATTCGTTCAATGTCAACAGAGTTTTGGCTTCCCATACGGGGATCAGGATAACGGTTCAGATCACGCCGCGGGGAAGGCATGACCCTTTCACCAGCCCTGGACATCCAATTCATAAGACTAGTATGTTCACCTGGAGGTACTGTCGAGCGACCTGTTGGACTGAGCTCCATGTAGGGAGTGCGACATGACTGAGTCGGAGTCCAAGAGGAATGTGTGCTGAAATGACCTTCTGTTCCAGTGAGCCGCTCCCTCGCGGGAGTAGGACTGGCGGGGGTGAACCTGCATGCTCTCTTCTCCAGATCGGGCTTAAATTGTTTGATCTCGATAATGCAGTCCTTTCGTCTGAGTTTTAGTAATAGCCAAGGGTATCGCATAAGAGAATAAACATACGTCAACCAAAGTTCCATTCAAAGTGGTTGTCACATTCTCAGCGTCGCGAGTATTGAAGAACTCGAGATGAAACTCGCCAATGTTGTCTTGTCCTGTCGGTACATCTGTAAAGGACTTTATGTCGCCGAAGGTCATAGCAAGAGTTTCCAAGGAGCGGGCCACGGTATGCCGATTAAGATTTGGATTACGGCCGTCGAAGTAGACGGTCACCAGAAGTTGGCCTTCATAATCAGATGCCTGTGATAGAAGAGCTGGCTCCGCGTGCCGCACGTACTCCTTAGCAGTAATGGGGAAAGCTCGCCATTCTGGTCTAAGCAGGTTGACCTTTTCAATCGCTTTTGTAACCTCACGACTATCTGTGAATGCAACATAGACTTTGCCACTCGAGTTGAGTTCTGAGAGAACAGGACCCCTAAGAGAGCCAAACTCGCGACGCTATCTCTGATCAGCATATGCTCGTCACTCTCACCAAGAGATGTCAAACATCTTGATGCTTGGGACCCACATTGAAGAATCCAGCTAAGGACATGTATGTCAGATTGTTTGGCACATTCTCTATTACCAGTGCTCGACTGTGACCTTCATTTTCAAGCTCATCCGGCTCTGTACCAAGCAACTGCTGGATTTTGTTCGACTGTATGCTACCAATAGCGCCGTAGCTCGAGATATCTCTTTCCATGCGGTTCATGAGCCCTGGGCTTCTTTCAATGCGCTTGGGATCTGGGTGCGTTGCCAGGAATTCGGCTCGAGAGAAGTTTTGTGGGCAGGATCGGCCTTGAGTCTCGATATTTGCGCTATCTAACATCCCTACTGGGGTAAATGCCGCCGCTGTCGGTGAAAGTTGGACACGTGTTGCTACTGTTGACACGAAGAATGGATCAGGAGATGTACTAGAGTGGTTAGAGAAGTTGTTTATGCATCAGATCTCATACACTCACGCAGAGCAGAGTCTACGGACTCCGGCGTCGCTGAGTGTGTCTTTAACACGGGTGCCCAGACGGCCTCTAGAGATCGTTTCCACGGGCGAGTAGACGGTGAGCTTGGTATCAGGAGAGCCATTGGCTGAATCAATATCGTTCAGAGAGCTAGGGCTGCTCAGGCCACGAGAAGAATTTCCTGTCCGCATTATCTGGTGTTTCTGCGTGTATCCTTGTGACTAATGAGGTCGAGTCTTCAGTTAAGAGGAAGGTCGTGTACCTTCACACTGCAGGCTTGGGGTATAATGACTGTAAAAGTCCCGGCAAAGAGAAACACCATTTATTCAGACCCAGCCTGTGAGAGATGTGCTTTGTAATGATAAGCAAGATGCAGTGCGTTTGTTTATTTTAATGCGGGTGATAAGTAAAGGGATTGAAGGATAACTTCACAGGTTTAGTATTGGGTGTTAGGGAAGGGCCCCGCATGGTAGGTAACAGGGTAGTACTTAGCACAGTGATTCTTCATCATATACTAGGCTCAATGATGCTGCTGTATTATTCTTCTGGACGAAAAAATATAACACAAAATCTACTTTCCTCTTCTTAGTCCATTCATGCTCAGGGTTTGAGACCATTCTGCCGGCGACGCAGTAAATTGGTCGCACGTGCTTTTTTGGGGCTTGCAGCATGGAAAAAAACGTCTGACAACTCCTTGCGTTATTTTAAGCTCAGAAACTGGGCAGGTAATTCGATCGATATAGAACACAGTCTGGCCACTGGCTTCACTCCCAATCTCATACTGTTAATGTCGGTCATCATATAAAGCTCATGGCTGTTCCCCACTGGAAAACCTGCTGCGAATTTGGTAGAAATATCCACAGAGATGAGACCAGCAACCTCTATTGAGGAAAGCCCGGCTTGTAAGCATATCAGGAGACTTCCACGTGTTCTGGCACTTTCCTGCTCCGTGAGACATCTCCCAAGGTTCCGGGGTGCTTTGGATCCAGGGCTGAAGATTGTTAACGTGTGAGATATCTGAAAGTCAGGTATGGCACTATGCCTATGCAATATGCTAGGTTCGAAGTGCCCGATTCGACCAAAAAAAACAGATCCTTTATCACAAACTTTGCAAATCCAGCTAGTAACTATGAGTAGTATATGTACGGAATATGGAGACGTATTGAAGCAAATATATCAACTTATGGAGGGAAACCGGTAAGTCTCGACCAATGAAACAATCAAAAGGACTATAGTATGAGGTTATTCTAATTATTTAGTACCAATATAAGGTGTGTAAAGGTAGGCACAAACCGTTGTCGGGTGAGTCCTCCGCCCTTGCCTCCTCAGTATCCATGATCTACATAATATCTACTCCGTAGCTACCGGCAGCCATGACAAGTGGGGCGGACTAATAAGACCACTACTCGTCGCTATCGTTAATCCACCCCTTATCAGGGGTTGGTCACCTCCACCTCATGAATAATTTTACTCTAAGAATAACAAAAAACACATACTAATTCTACTTTTTTGATTATATATAACTTTATCGATTTAAGAAATTAGATTTTAAGATTAAAATATCACACCTTCTATATCTAGAATTATATATCTATCTTTTTCTTTTTTTAAAATATTATTTATTAAAAAAAAACAGCTAAAAAGATGCCTAAGGTCTCAGGTATTTTTAGTTTTCCAATTATTATAAAAGATATAGTTAGAAAGTATCTATTTTTTAAAGATTAATTTCTTATATATTATTACTTCTATCTCTTCTTAAAAGAGTAAAGCCTAATCTTTTAAATTAACAAAGTTATACGTGATTAAAAAAGTAGGATTAGTATGTGTTTTTCGTTATTCTTGAGGTAGAATTATTCGTGAGGTGAAGGCGATCCTCCACCTGCGGTGGAGGGGCGCCGCAGCGACGAGTAGTATTTACTGAGTATGAATGAAATACCATTTTTATCAGAAGGAGCTTTGGAAAACTTAGCAGATAAAGCTTCCGGGCCAGGCAGAGGTAATCGGTCTTGGTTACCTAAGCAACTAAGAAGTCTAGCGAAGCGGTTCCATACTGTACAGTACTTCCAACTCACCGCTCATAATGTCCTTCCAGTAGTTATACCACTTTACCGATTATGGAGATACCGTGTCCGAGGTGGACCGACCCCGTGACCGTGGACCTCGAATATAATTATTAACCTAGTAGCGAATGGCTTCTCCGTAGTTTATTAGTCAGTAAGTAGTAACTATAGTACCTGCCGGGGTCATTTACTCTAGGTAGGGCAACTACCTACTAACGTATGCGTACTTAACTTATACGTATACTACTATACTAGGTACCTGACTACCCTGAGTACTAACTGCATGAGGTGCGTTCGGAAGTAGCGTACCCGCGCACCGTTCAGCCAGCTTCTTGAGTGGCTGCCTTAGCTACGAGCGCGTACGCCTGAAAGAAGAGGTTGAGGTTGGAAGGGCGACAAAGTTCCCGAGTATGTCAGCAACAATCATGTCTTCATGTCTTGCAAACGTATTTTCTCCTACGGAACGGTTTATTTCACCGCCGGAGTTAGCCGGTTGACTAGTCTGTCATGCGCAGCTTGAACACCCAAAACACTTATGAGTAACTTCATGCACTGACTAACCACTTTTGCTGCGTCATCTTCTGTAGTTACAAGACCAACCACACATGATCATCAAGAGTAGCCAAGCACGCGGGTAGCTTTCCCAGGCACATTGCGAGGACCCACCACGTGTTCGAGTTGCCATAATCCTCAACCATCAAGATGTCGCCTGCGATACCCTCACGCAACGAATCGCATGTTCTGAATCAAGTGAGTCCTTGTGTAACAGGCCGTAGAACTTTAGACTGACCTGCCGTCCTACTTAGATCATCATATCCCCTTCAGACACAGACTACCTGGATCAATTGATTCCGTCCATCAAAGAATACAGTATTGGCAACAGAACATCCCAACTCTTACAGTCTTTGGCCAAATTTGCAAGTGATAAGGAGGCAGAAATAGAGGCCATTTGCAATACAAATCATCAAGAATTTGTTGCTTCCATCAATCAACTTCTTCGTATCAGGGAAGGTACGGTTAGCCTGACAGCCGAGATCTTAGACCTCAACCAATCCATTCAAGCAAGTACGGAAAGACTGGCAGAGCAGAAAAGAGCCCTGGTGGAGTCGCGCAGTCACCGGCAGAATATTGATGAATCGTCTGGCGCTATACAGGATTGTCTTGAAGTTCTGCGCCTTGCCAATCAAATCCATGATTTGCTTTCCAGAAAAAATCATTATGCGGCCTTACGCGCCCTGGAGGAGCTGCAGAATGTTCACCTTAAAGGGGTTACACAATATAAGATCGCTGAGATGATCCAACGCTCAGTGCCTGCCACGCAGAAGATAATTGCGGAAGCAGTCATGTCTGATCTGAACACTTGGCTTTACAGAATTCGTGAAATGTCTCAATACCTTGGCGAAATAGCTCTGTACCACACCGATCTACGAAAGTCGAGACAGAAAGAAAGAGCTGGAGCATTGCCCTACTTGGGACAATTCAAGCTTAACTCCGCCATTGAACTTGTTTCCGATGAGAGTGAAGAGTATGACTTACTACAGAACGACGAACTCCAGGTTGATTTCACGCCACTACTTGAATGTTTACATATTCATCGATCCTTAGGGCGTATTGACATGTTTCGCCTCGAATATGCCAACACACGCCGTCGGCAAAAGGAGCTTCTGTTGCCTACATCAATAATGTTGATTGATGAAGATGGGGCTTGTCTTCATAATCTCCTCGAAGAAATGGCGGGATTTGCAATTGTTGAGCGCTCAACGATGAAAAGAATCCCGGACCTAAGATCTCCTATTGACGTATGTCATCTCCTTACGCTTAAGCCGGTGTCAAGTTGCTAATATCACGGAATGGGCAAGGTCGATGAATTATGGGACTCGATGTGTCAAGCTGCTGTGAGCTTGATAATGAAGGCTCTTCGCGAAGTTGATAATGCTGAGAGCCTGCTCAAAATCAAGAATCTAATTGCATTGTTTATGCAAACAATGAACGTTTGTTGATCCGATTCTTATGGCTAATGTGGAATCTTGTACTAATTCATGTCCTCTAGACATGGGACTTCCCTGTCGGCGTCTTTGATACGTTTTTATTGACGCTTTTCGAAAAGTATGCTGACCTTCTTAAGAAGAGGTTTAGTGACGATTTTCAAGAGGTGTGCCCGTGCCTTTTTTAGACGAATTGGTATCCACATTGCTAAGGGACTTTGAAGATCGTTTCGACCGACGATTATATGCCTATGCCGATACAAACAATTGAGGAATATGAGAAGGTGCTGAATGTCAGCTGGTACAATCCAGAAAAACCACACGAAGAACAGATGTAAGAATTCCTCTCGTTCAACCTTGATTTGGCAACCAAGCCACCAACTCTTCTATCAGGTTCCCTTGCGTCTTACCATTCTCTCAAATGTATCCGCTGTGCTGCATTGATATTCGCAATTTCTTGAATCAATTTTACTTCTTCGCCAATGATGATTTCCCTCATACCAATGTGATTGACGAGACACTCAAAGATGTGAGTGGCATACTGACATTAGATATTATCTGCAAGCTAATGACGCAAGGCATTGGACGAACTTCTTTCGAATAAAGTGTGTGATACACTTGTCGAGCGTCTCTCTTCCCAGTACTTGGGACAGATTGTGCAGATTCTTATCAACCTAGAGCATTTTGAACATGCATGCCGCGAGCTCGAGTTGCTTCTTGCAGCGGCAAGATCACAGACCTCTTCTAGTGAGTTTGTGAAGCTGAATGCAACAGAAAAATTCAAGAACAATAAGAAGGCGGCCGAAAAGCGAATCTTTGAGGTAGTCAACTCTAAGATTGATGACCTCATTGAGACAGCTGAGTACGATTGGATGGCTCATATTCCGCCTACGGAGCCGAGTAACTACATGCAAACACTGACCAGGTTCCTTTCTAATATCATGAATTCGACGCTCCTCGGCCTCCCTACGGAAATCAAGGAGCTGATATATTTCGACGCCCTTAGTCACGCAGCAAACATGATCCTAGTTTGTCTCACTTGCACACTGCGAGAAATCTATCTCTGACATAACTCAGGCACTCCCTCTTTCATCCGATGTGAAAAAAATTAATACGAATGGGGTGCTAGCTCTCGCTAAAGATGTCGAGTATTTATATCAATTTGTCGACAGCCTCGGCGTGCCCATACTACGGGAGAATCTTGACGAGCTGCAGCAAACAGTGCAGTTGATGCAGGCAGACAACACAGATGAGTTCTATGATATATCTACACGAAACAAGAAGTACGGACGTGTAGATGCCATTAACGGCCCCGTCCTTCTAGAGAAGTACGTCAAAGCTAAGCGTGCCGAACCCGAAGTGAAACATGTGCTAATCGATCGCCGAAGGATTATGCGCACTGTGCAAAGCTCTGCGAAAACTGATAAATTCGCTACCTTATCTTCGAGATTCGGAAAGAAATCATGAAACACGATACAGTTGTCCCGATTCTGCTATTTAAGCACATCAAACAATTGCTGGATCATGTCTACTCAAGACATGACAGAGAGGGCTCATGCGTCTCAGGCTCTCAATTCGCCAATTCTTACCACTATCCAAAGCGTATCAACTCTTCCAATTCCATTTAACATTCAAAAGGTCGAGGAAATCGACTCAAGCACCCTAACACCTAAGCGAGAAACATAAATCATAATATCACTTTTTTAGAAAACTGATTAGTCCATAAACTCGTTCATAGCGATAGCTTCAGTAGTACCAATCGAATCCTGATAATGTGACATACCTGTTGCGGTGGCATATGCGGGTAAGCATACATTCCGTCGAACATTTGAGGTTGATGTCCCCCATAAGCCGCGGTAGGGTCCGACTGTACAGCACCGGCATACATTGTCGGCTGTCGGTATTCCGGATCTTGTAATCCGTGCTGGCCTAGCGAGCCATAGTCTGGGGGGGGCATATGGTGTGAAGTGTGCTGAACTCCATGCTGGGCCGCTGGCATTTGATTTGCGGGGCCGGCAGCGCCCGATGCGCTTGCAGCTGCCCCAGCAGTCTGACTTGAACGCTTCGCATGCGATGTAGCCTCCTCACGAGGTACTATATCAATGAGGAAATCAAACATATCTGATTTCGAAAGAGCTGCTGCGATGTCCGACCTTTGTAGTGTGCGCCGTTTATTGTCTTCAGCATGGATCCATGCGCGCATAGTAAGCTCGGTGATAAAGATGTCGCACCCCTTTGCAAATAGGATAGGCGCTTCGGCTGAGATCATCTTTACCTCCGGGTCGGCTTTCATCACCTTCTTAATACGGGCGAGCGGTAACTGATGTATCTTGTAATCATGATTATCTGTCTCGAGGTGGTTGATAATGTGCTGCCAGTATGTTGTTAAGATATCCCGAGCCGTTCCTTGCAGTCCTTGATTCACCTGTCCGTTATTAGTTACAATCAAAATGCAGCTGCCGAAGACCTCTACTCGCATTTGCCCAAGTGCCCGTATAAAGCTCAGCAACAGGTGCGAACCCTTGCGCAGATAGCTAGACAGATCAAAGCAGTGGTCAGTGTCGGAGTGTTCATAGTCAGAGCCTGCTCGCAGACAAGTCCCGGAGAAATGGGGAGTCCTACAGCTGCACTGGCTCCTATAGAAATATGCGTCAGCCCAATCCTCAGGTTATGGAGACGTGCTGAGTATGTAGGGAGGGCCAAAGGTTATACCGTAATGCCCCCCATTTCTAGTGTCATATACAGGCTGCTGTCTGCCCTGCTGCTGTCCAGCACTTTGTGTAGGCTGTTCCATTTTGCGAAGCTCGCTGTTGAAAATTGAACTCGAATTACATGCAAATAGAATGATAGAGTTGTTCCGATAAGGTGAGAGAGACGCAGATTAGGTATGGTAGCGACGAATATATGCTGAATAGTATCCCCGCGCCTAACGGTAAGAGTAAAGGTGAATAATAGAGATAATAGGAGTGAAGACAGACGCAAATGCTGGGCAGCAGTCAGGAGAAGAGCTGGGTAAGACAGTAAGTTGACGGCCCATCAGGTGGATGAAGTTGGTGGTAGCGTGCAACAAAGCCGCGCCAAGCTTGGCAGGCTGTCGACCTCGGGAGGTACGTAGGTAAGGTACTATGTAGGTACACCACTATACTATATGGATCCCTGCTTACTATTGAATCACAGCACGTCGATTGTGACTTTTCGAATCAATGCGGATTATGGCTTACAGCTTTCTCCAGGTTCATGATACTAACCCGGGGACCTGTTTGCGAATAGGCTTAGCCCACCATTCGATTCCAGTCTACATATCCCCCTGTGCGGTGCAGACGCAACACAGTACCGCGACTAGTTACAGTACAGTGCTGATATCAGCTAGACATCCCAGTGCTTACTCTGACATCATGGTGCCACATGCATGTCAATCGGTCTATACTGTGTGCATCGTACCGTTGGATCCCCCCCAGTTGATGGGAGTATGAGTGACATAGGAAGGCGGACCGAAAACAGTACCCATGCAGATTCCCAAGCATAGGCTGATGTAACTTTACATTCGTATAAGTTACCATTTAATTACACTGTTCAGCAATCTAAGGCGGATTCGATACGCGCGCCCGGGCTGTAATGAAACGTATTGACCAGTAGGACAACTCAGTTACTGTTACTGCGGGCCCCCACTGAGAAAATTTTCCTCATCCTAGCCGATGTTGTTCCAAAGTCCAAAAAATAGCTCGACCTTTCTCTCCCCCCATAAATACCGAGTTTTGATTTTGCTTCCTCACTTCTATCGCCTCCATCCTTTACTCTTGCAGGTTCAATACAACGATAGAATCGCGCAGTCTGGTCATAAGGACCATGACAGGGGCAACATGCTCTAAATTTGATGACCTCCAAATACAGGATGGCATTATCTTAACAGACCAGGAGATAGAACAGCTTCTCCTCGAAGCTGAAGATCGGCTCCAGGGTTGCGATGGCGAAAGACCCAAAGAATCTGACCATATACAGGCTGCAGACTCACTCTCTGAGCAAATTTTGATACGGTTTGTCTTTCGGTGGCATCTGCTCCAAGGTATTCTCTGCCTTAGTATAAAGCTAATTCTATACTCATCAGGATACCAAAATTATCTGACAGTACAGCTCTCGAGCCGTATTTTCATCCCAAAGATGATATAGCATTGGTAAACACTGCCAGGTTGCTGACTCATGAAGACTACAATGATGGTCATACTAAAAGGCCAAGCGGAGCTACTCACGATTCAAAGAGCTTGAAGGTAAGAGTCCCTGTCTCTTTTGTTGCTTGTTTCAGTCGATCAACCCATCGCAATGAGGAAAATATATCGCGTAAGCGCTTGATGCAGCTTATCATCCCGTACTGGGCTGCGCTGTGCCAATGAAAGTTCTTTTTTGTTTCATAGTTACTCTGAGAAAATTTCTGTTCGCAACCTTGACATCTCACCGCAAGGAAAGGGTTCAAAGGCTAATTGCATCGAATTCCAGATGAAACCAACGGCTGGTAGTGACTGGTTTGACCTGCCCAAAACCGAACTGACGGCAGAGTTAAGACGAGACCTACAACTTCTTCGAATGCGCTCAGTCTTGGATCCCAAGAGGCATTATAAGAAGGAGAACAGTAAAGCGCAGCCCCCCACTTATTCTCAAATTGGCACGATCATTGAAGGTCCAACGGAGTTCTTCAGTGGCCGCATCGCGAAAAAGGACCGTAAGAAGACATTTGTTGACGAAGCATTGGCACTGGAGAAGGAGACCAAACGCTTTGAGACCAAGTACAGGGACATACAGGCCACCAAACAAAGTGGTAAAAAGGCCTACTACAAAACTCTACGCTCTAGAAGAAATACCAGAGGGAAGTAGACTGACTAGCTCGAAAGCTTATGGGGGGTTTCGTTCTCATTCAGGGTCAAGCGATGGCGTGCTGTCACTGGACAGGGCACTTGGTTTATTTATCTAAGCCTTGGGTCGAGAATCTCGCGTGCGCTTACTGAACAGGGTCGTCTCGCCCCCAATTCGCGAGATCGCCCCGTTAGCGCCTGTCGGATGGTGGAAACCCGAAAGCGACTGTCTCCATCACCAACCTCTGCACACGTGTCAATTGGCATTCGGCTCCAAAGGAGAAGAACGAGCATACTTGCATGTCGATTGCTGCCGAGTGACCAGCTTCAAGGACTTCTTGATGGTTAGCCTTGCCTTCCTGCATGATTGCATCCAGCTCTTCCGCCCTCTTGCATGTGAGCAAACTGTCATCACCTCGAGGAACTGGTTCCAGAACAGCCTTATTAGTCACGAGACTCAATGCTAGAACTCGCACGCCGCAATGCCTCGCAACAACGATTTCTGGGACAGTGGACATCCCCACCACATCGGCGCCTAATCCGCGGAGCATGCGACATTCTGCTCTGGTCTCATAGCTGTACCAGTTTAGCTGTGCAAACGGAGTATGGGATTACACCGCTCACCTTGGTCCGCCAACAAAAGCATATATACCCTCGTGGAGCCTCCTCTTGTTGCCCGATAGATCCATGGCGGCCCAAGCTTTATGAACATGGCGGCGCAGGTCGAGATCGTAGGCATCAGATAGTGGAGGGAAGCGTGGACCGAATTCTTCGGCATTGGGCCCTCTTAGTGGATGAATGCCTGCCAGTCCAGAAAGGAATAAATGCTGTACACCTTTCAGAATAAGCCACTCTTTTAGAGCATAAGGGTTTGTCCACTGACGTCGTTGAGTAGCACAATGTCTCCCACCATATAACCTGGATTTAAGGCCCCCGCGGCATTGGTTACTATCACCGTTTGAGCGTGTTAGTTTCGAGATATGAAAGGAATTCACTCCTGCCGTACCCTCTTCCATCTGCCTGAGGGGAAAAGGGAAGACTGACAGATTATTGTGTCAATGCCAAGTAGCTTGAAAACGCGTACAGGAAATGTCACTCGATCAAGAGAATGGCCCTCGTAGTAACTGTGAACAGGTCGCAGTCAATCAGCAATTCATGCAGTCATTGGACTTGACGAAGATGGAGGTTTATCTCACTGAGCTCGGCCCACCATCAACACTGCAGGGACCTGCCCGTTGAGACATCCAAAGACGAGTTTTCCTGCGTGGCCGGCAACTTATAGATGCAAGGTAAGCACTGAGATTTTAGTAATGACGAATTCGTGGAGCGTAAAGGTTACCTGTTAGATGAGGGAAATGAGGAATTGACTTGAAGTCAAATTCGGCTCGCGGTTGGGCGTCAATTGTGTTGGCGAGCCCGCCCAAGCCAGAGCCACAGATTATGGCGATGCGAGGGGCTTGCAACGGAGACGGCAAGCGATCTTTAAAAAAGAGAGCTGCTTCACACGCTTGCTCGTATGAATAATGTGCCATGTTCTTGGGTCACAAAGACACTTCTAAATAGAACACTGTGTGAAAGTAATAAGTCACAGCTGCTGCTAGATTAAGAAGGACGGGCAAGTTACTCCGTAGAAAACACACACATAACACAAATGATAGGTTGGTTGTTGAACATTACTAAGTTAGGAAAATCGATTAAGTTACCGCTCTCCGGACTGTGTAGAAAAGAGTCTCCAAAAGTGCGAGCGCATTGTCGAAAGTCCCGAAATAGATTCTGAATAGAATCAGTACTAAATCCATCATGCCATTCTAGAGACTTTGAAGTGATAGGGTCTCTGTCAAGACACTAATACCCTACATCATTTATGTCGCCATGAGCTTTCTCACGTCCATATTTCTCTTGTAAGGATAAGCAAAAATATACTAGTACATATAGTTCAGATTCTTAACAAGAAGCTATGTGCGGGCTATCAACTAGTTAATAAATATCATATAATTGTCCCAATCAAGAGAATAAGTTCATGACTAGATTAGATGATGGGCATGGTATATATACCTACCCAGTGGGATGCAGGTCTTTCTTTGCACTCCTGACTTACCAGATACATTGACCCTTGGTACTTAAAGCCTCTACACAAGAAGGATGGAGATGAATTCAAAGGATTAAAGTGATCAATTCCACAATCATGCTGATGACGCTAAGATAGATAACTTACAATACAGTGAAGAAAATCAGACTACAGAAGAGCCGATCTTGTTTTTCCGCTCGTGTGGCACAAAAACAGCTTACTAAGCGGGCTTATCATGTGACTGCTAAAGAAGCTAGTTATCTATACAAAACAGAAATTTTGTGTTGCATTAATTTTTTCATTACTATTATGGCAAGATACGATAAACGTGGATAAGATGAAGATTGATCTGATTGATTATAAAAAAGATAGATAAAAGAAAATTAAGAAGACTGAAAGATTCCTAAAAATGGTATAGTAGGCGGGCCGCTAAATATAATAAGGTTAATAACTATAAAATATACTATAAATCCTATAGTCTTAAGAATAATATTTATATCAAATTATATATATAAAGAACAAATAATCAATAAATATGATACTAAAATATATAATTCAATAGATAGAAATATAGAAAGATAATAAAAATAAAGTTAAAAAAATAAAAAGGTAAAAAGGTAAAAGACAATAAAAATAGTAAGTTTTTATTAAACATAAATACTAAATGGTTCAATACAACTAGAGATAGAAATATAATACTTATAGTTATAAATTAGTTTTTTACTATAATATTCTTTTTATAAATCTACTTATTAAATTAAAAGATATATATATTTTGTTATAAAAATACAGTAGCAGCTATATAAAATAATATATTTATTAAAAACTGTAGTGATTTTTTAATAGTCTGATTATTCGGAAAAGTATGCATCTATAATATTTAAAAAATATATAAAAATAGTTATACAGATTTTTATTAGAAGATATTGGTTTAGAATATATAATTAAAATAATAAGATATATATATTAGAAATTAAAAAATTAAGTTTTCAAATATAGTATATAATAAAAATAATAATATAAAAAAACAAGTATATTATTATAATAGTTTAATATTAATATTAATATTATAAATAATAAAGCTTTTATAGTTTCTATAAAAATATAAATATTATAGACGAAGTTCAATATGATTGATTAATATTAATATGATTGTTGGAGATAGAAGGACGGAAAGAATCAACAGTCTCAAAGTTCTGCTACTAGGACGGTAAGAAAGACAGCTAGACAAATAAACAACAGAATATTATTATAGATAAATAAACAAACAGTAATATATACCAGATATTAAAATAAAAATATTCTTATTATTAATTATATATATAAAGAAATAGATACTTATATAAAGACAGTATATAATAAGAATAAAATAATAAAAATAGTAATATATAAAAAACAAATTGTTAAATAGAATAAATATATAAAATAGTAAAATATCTTATAAAAAATAAAAATATAAAATAAATAGACAGAGATAAATAGATATATTATAAATATATCAATATAATAACTATTTAAGATATTTAAATATATAAATAAGATTAGAAATATTAATATTTAATAAATATATTTATATATTATTTTCTAGACTATATTTACTTTAGTAAATAAGATACTATAAAATAAAAATATAATTTTTTTTATAAAAAGTAATATACTTTATTAAAAATAGACTCGACTTTCTAAAAATCTTTGGAATAATTTTTAATCTGGATTTTAGAAGACTTGCTTAATATATAACTAAATAGATTAAAATTATAAATATTATATATTAGTTTAAATTAAGTAATAAAAATAATAGAATATATATTCTATAAATTAAAAAATATAAAACGGTATATATAGCGGCTGGCATATATAATTTTAATTAAAAAACTAATATATTAATAATTAAATTATTTCTTATTTATAGAGTTAGATAATATAATATATTTTTAGTATAAATATAAATATATTTAATTACTAAAAATAAAAAATATAAGATTATAATAATAATTATAAATATATTTTATATATATAACAGTATATTTAAAAAATCTTTTTTATATTAAATTAAAATAAGAAATTTTAAATATCTTCGGTATAAATAACAGTATATCTTAAATATAAATAATTTTTTTAAAAAATATCTGCTTTTGTAAATAAAATAATAACTTTAATAGATAAAAAATATATAATTAAATACACAAAAAGATTATAAAAATATAAATTATTAAATAGTTTATTTATAATAGCTGGAAGATATTTCTCGGAGACAGAAATATATTTATTAAAAATAAATAAAATTAGAAACAGCGGTATTAAAAATATTAAAAATAATATAATTAATTTATTTTAAAATAGCTTTTCTTAGTATTATTTTATCAAATACTAGAATTAATATAATAAAATACTGAATATTAGCTTATAAAAAGTCTCTTTAGTTATAACTAAAAAAGATAAATTGATAGTAAAGATAATAAATAATAATATAAATAACTATAAATAATTTTAAATAATATTAAAAATTCTATATGTTAATATAATCTTAATATTTTAAATTATTTATTTTAATTAACTATTCGTCTAGAAATAAGATTTAATATTATAAAATTATTTAGTATCAAAATAAGAAAATAGTTTTTTTACAAATTCTAATACAAATGAAAAATTATAGTTAGATATAAAGAAATAAAAAAACTTTTTTAATTATATTTCTATATATATTAGATTAATTTAACTTTTTGATATTTTAATTTTTATATTAATTTTCTGGGAATTGGACCGATATACTTAATAAATTTATTAATAATAATAAAAAGAATAAAATATATTAATAGTAGAAAATGATATAAAAAATCTATTATAATAGTATAGAATAAACCAATTAAAATAATCGGTTATAGAAAACTATATAATTTATAATAATAAAGTCTATTTTTATCATATTTATAATATCAATTAATATAGTTATATAATTATTTTTAATTTTAATAAATAAAAAGATTATTAAGTTTTAAAACATATTTATTGAATAACTGATAGTTATTATTATTATAAATAATTTTAAAAATATTTTAAAAATATTTTAAATAATCAAATAAAATAGTTACTATTTACAGCAACTAATTTAGAATAATTATTTATTTGAATATTTAGAATATTAGATACTTTATTTTTAGTAGAATTAATAATAGTTTTACCGGTATTTAGATTATAAGAAATATATCTTATTATATATAAAAGTTTATTTTATATAAAATATAATAAATAGATATTAGAATTAGATTTAAAAATAGCTATAATTTTTTTGCTTAAAAATCTTTAATATAACTATTTATAATTTAATATTTAAATTTATTATTAATTTTAATAGTAAATATAAAATAAGTAATTTTAGTATTAAATATATTAGCTAAAATATCTTTTAAATTATAAATAATAGTCTATTATTTATTTAAAATAAAAAAATAGTATACAATATTTTTATAGTAATTTTAAAAGAGTATTTATTATAATATTTAACTTATTTAAATAATAGAAAACTTAAAGATTATATTCTTAAATAAATTAAAAAATATATATAAAATAAAGATTTAAATAATTAAAAATAATAATATTAAATATAGTCTATTTACTAACACCGACAGTACTTATATAATCAATATATATTAAATTTTTCAAAAATTAATTTAATAAAATAATATAGTTTTTAAGATATTTATATAAAATATAAGACTTTAAGTTTTATAAATTAGTGATTTTTTTCTAATATAATTAAAATATATATAAGAAATAAGACTATTTTTTTATTATATTTTATATAAATAGTTTTAAAATATTAATATAAATATATTTTAGACTGATATAATATATTATAATATTTATTTTTTATAATTAATATCAAGATTAATATATATTTATTTATTTGAATTAAAATATATTTAATATTTAGAATTAGAAAATTTATTTTATAGAAAATAAAATATTTGAAATTTTGTGAATATAAGATTTATGATTAGTATTTTTAATATAAATTTTTATTAAATATAATTATTTAGACTGATTATTTTTAGATAAAATTTAAATATTTATATTTTTCGGTTTTAAAGAAAAACAGCTTTTTATATATATTAATTAATATATTATTATAACTAACTAATAAGATTAAGAAGATATTCTAATTTAATAATAATTAATAAAAAAAAAGAAATATAAATAGTTTTAATTTTAGACTTGAAAATAGTTAAGCTAAAAGATTTAATATATTATTCTAAAAAAATAATAAATAAAAAACTAATATATATTTTTATAGATTTGAATTTAAGATTTATATTTTTAAAATATTAAAAAATTAAGTTAAAATATTTAAGATATTTTTTTAATATATAGAATATAATAAAAATATTATTAATATATATATAAGTAAATATATAACAATACTTTAAATATAAACCTTTTTATTTTTAGATAAATAAAATAAAATTAATATAATCTATTATAGTAATATAAAAAAGATTTTATTTTTAATATAGAATAATAATAAAACCGTTTTAATAATCTTAGTATATAGATTAATTATAAAAATATATAAATAGTTATAAACTATTTAGAGAATTTTATTCTATATAAAAACTAAATAAAAATCAGACTTGCTAAAATAATTTATAATTTTTAAATTAATAGTTATATATTTTTATAAATATTATTCATAGTTTTCTATATAATAAATATTAAATATATAAATAATATATAGCTAGTAGTATCAAATATCTTTCTAGCTTTATATAATAGATTAAATATTTTATTAATAATATTTTTATTAGCTTATAGAATATAATAAATATAAGATTTAAAAACTTTAATAAAGTTCTTTATTAGAATTAATATTTAGTATTTTTTAGAATATTTATTATATCAATATTTATACTATTTTAATATATTTAAATATTATATTTTATAAAAATATTTTTTAAATATTTTAATATATTTCTTATTATAAATAATAATATTATTAGATAAACAAACCGTATTATTATTAATATTAATGTTTAATGTTTAAAAAAATCTAAAAATAAATATTTAAATATTTATAGAAATTATTATTATTATTTTTAAAATTACTAACTATATTATTTTTTAATTAATTATTTATATTATACTTATTTTTATATTTAATATTTTTAGTTTTAATATTTCTAGTTAACTTAGTAATAAATGTAAGACCTTTAATTATATAAATATTATATTAATATATAAAGTATGTCTCTTAGCATCTCTTAGTTTTTTAAAATATATAAAAATAGTAGTTATAAAAAGACTATTTATAAGATTTTAGTATTCTAAGAAATAATATATATACTATAGACTTGGCGATATAATCTTTTATAGTATAAATAATAATATAATTATTATTAATAAAAATATTAATATAGATATATTTATTTAAAATAATAGACTTACTAGTATTATTAACAGCTTTAATAAAAAAATTAGTATTAACTAAATAAATATATAGTAATATACCGGTATTAATTTTTAATTTAATAATATAATTAATATCTAAAAGAAATTAATATATATTTGTTAATTCAAATATATATTTTTAGATATATTAAAATAATAATAATATAAATAGTATATATTGGAGTATTAATATAATAAGATTTTACTATTATTTAAATAGAAAATATAAAATTTTTATAATTATATATAATAATAGTATAATTTTTATAATTAATAATTATATTCTTTTAATCAATTATTTTAGTTTTAATAAGCAGATTTAGATATAAGTCTTTAATTAAATATACTTTAATTATAATATAAAAAAATAAAGAAATATTAGCTGGATTATATTTAGTTAAAAAATAATATTCTCGACTTTATATAAGAAATAAATTTTAAAAATAATTAATTTTTTAGTTTAATATATAAAATATTAATTAATAATTTTTAAAAATATTTTAATAAATTTAATTATAATACTAAGAATTAATCTGCTAAGCTTAATATTAATTATAATTAAAATAGATTAAAATATATAAATAAATATTGATTAAATTAGTAAATATAATTATAGATTTATATATATATAAAAATATTTTAAATATTTAATATTTTTTTAAAATAATTAGATTTAATAATAAAAGTTGTATCGGCTGTATAAATAATAAAAATAATAAATATAATATCTATTATATTATGAAGAAAATACTTATATAATATATTATTAAATAAAAAAAATCTAACTATAATTATTATAAAAAATTAAAAAATTATTAGTTAAAATAAAAAGTATAAGATAGTAATACTATAAAATATTTAGATATTTATTTATATACTTAAAAAATACTGCTTTTAAAAATAATAAAATAAAATATCTATTTAATAGAATTGTTTGTAACAACTTAAACTATATAAATATGATGAAAAGATAGTTTATTATATAGTTTTATAAAATTATTAAACAATTTCTTAATAAATCTAACCAGTAAATATTTTTTAGATATTTTACGGATTATTTTATATAGATAGTTTTATATATAAAAATATCGTTACATTGATAAAAATTATTATACTAATATTAGAACTTAAAATATTTCTAGGATTTAGATAAAATAAAATTATAATAATAATATATATATTTTAATATGTGAGGAAACATATGTGTATTAATTAAGATGACTACAGCTATATGGCTGTTTCTCTAAGAAGTAGTAAAATCCGAAATTATATAATTCTAAATATCTGTTATATCTCTTATAAATAAGAAGATTGTTACTAAGTTATATATAAAAAAAATATAAGACTACTTATATTTTCGAAATAAAAAATAAATAAAGTATAAATATAGAAATATTAAATAAAATCTATTATATTAAGCTGTTTAATAAAATAAAATTAAATAAAATATTTAAAAAGTTTTATAAAACTATTAGCTATTTAGTCTATTATACTAATATAAATATATTTAATATTTTTAGTATATATTTTTTACTATATAAAATATTATTTAATAAATATATATTTTATTTTTATATAAAATTTAGAGTTTTTAGCTAGAATAATAGTAGATTAATTATTAGTATAAATTACAGTAGGCTTAATTATTAATATAAATATAATTTTAAAATATTAAATATCTAATTTAGTAAACAGAAATTAAAATTAAAAAAGTTTTTAAATTATAATAATTTAAGTAATATATTTATTTTTAATAAAAAATAATATAGTAACAGTTTATTTTTTTAAATTTTAGAAAATAAATCTGTTAGTAAGCTGGAAAATATAGCTAAAAATTAATATAATATTAAAAATATAAAAACCAGTCTAATTAGTATTATAATAACTAATAAAACCAGAATCTTTATATTTATAAAAAAATTTAATAGTTTAATAAGCCTATAAAATAATATTAAATAAGATTTATAGCTTAAATATAAAGTTTATTAAAATTTATTATAAAAAATAAATAACTTACTAATTATATATATAATATTAAAATATATATTAAATATAATCTATATTAAAATATTATTGTATTTTTAATATAACTTAATATTATTCAGCTGAGCAGTTTCTATATATTTAAATAAAAAATTTTTATAATTAAATAATATAAAAAAATTTTATATTTTATTATACTAAAATATTTTAGATACTTTTTAATATACTAAAATATTTTAGATACTTTTTAATATATACTTTTTATAAAATATATATATTATTATTAGTTTATATAATATTAATACTAAAAAATAAATATAAAACCTATTATTAATAAATTTAATAAAATTATTTAGTAGATTTTTAAAAATATTAATTATAAAGATATCTAATACTAAAAATAAAATATTATTAATATAAATAAATATATAAAGATCTTTTTTAATAAATATAAAATAATTTATATAAAAATACTTAAAACTATTTACAGTAAAAAAGTTATAAAATATATTATATTATTTATATAATATCTGCTTTAATCTATATAATAATTTAATAAATATATTATATATATTATTATTTTAGAAGTTTTTTAACAGTTTAATATATATTAGTTTATATAATTTGGTATTAAAAAAAACTATAATAATATTAAAATTATATAATATTTAACTAAATATAATAATAAAAATAATAAAGATTTTAAAATTAATATTTTTTTATAATAGTAGTATAAATCTTATTTATTTAATAATTCTTACTGGTATATTAATAGAATTTTTTAATAATAAAACAGACTTTATATATACTATTATACTTAATTTTTTATATTTATTTAAAAAATAGAAATCGGAATTTATAAAAATATAGAATAATATAAAAAATATTTTGTTTAATTTATTATTATATTTTATAATAGACGGTATTATATTATTTAAAAACTTTAATATAAATTATAATATTAGTATAGCTAATAAAAATATAATTAATATTCTATAATATTAATTTTTTTAAAATAAAAGAATTTTTATAATCTAAAGATAAATCTATAAACAGCCGTATGACTATAATATTAAGAAATAAAATATAAATAAAATAATTATTAATTAAAAAATTAAATAAAATATTAATATAAAGATCTAAATTATTATTAATATTAATAATATAAAACGATAGTAACTTAAGCAGAATATAAAACAGTTTTTATATATAGATTAAATAGTATAGTAGTTAAAGTACAGTTTTTATAGCTAGAAATATTAAAAATAAATAATTAGTAACTAAAAGATCTATAATTATTAGCTTATTATTAAAGATATTATTTTTAATAATAGAAAATATTATATTAAAAATATTAGATATAAATATTTTATTTATAATGAGAATAAATATTAAAGCTGCGTTATATATAATATTATTTAAAATATTTAAAAGAAATAATATATTAGTTTATTTATATTTAATAAGCTAGTTAGATTTTATATTATTATTTTTATTTTTCGAAGCTAGAATATTAAAAAATATTATCTAAAATAGCTTTTAATATTAAAAAATATAATAAATAGAAACTAATAATATAT
This sequence comes from Aspergillus fijiensis CBS 313.89, assembly GCF_003184825.1. NCBI lineage: Eukaryota > Fungi > Ascomycota > Eurotiomycetes > Eurotiales > Aspergillaceae > Aspergillus > Aspergillus fijiensis. Next base: position 38,835 of record NW_024469081.1, on the reverse strand, counting down.
ATCTTTTTAAATAGTTTTTTCCGAATTAAAAGTACTGCCGGGTACGGAATTAAAATTATATAAAAAAGTTATTATAACTATCTAAAAAATTAATTCTTTAATAAAGATAATATTATATATATATATAATTTAATAAATCTTAATATAATATATTTTATAAATAGATTTAAAATAGTCTATAAAATAGTTTTTCTATATATAATTTTTTAATTTATTATAAATTTTTTTTAAAAATAAAATACTAGCAGCAGCAGATAAAAACTCTTTAATAAATAATATTAAGTTATATATTATATAAAACTTTATATAGTATCTTAGTAATAAAATTATATATAAGCTAATTTTAAATATAATTTATAATAAAAATAATATAATTTTAGAAATAATAAAATAATTAATTATTAATTATAATAAAAATATAAAACTTAATAAAATATCTATTTTAATTTTAGTAATCAGATTAAAATTAGAATAGTAATATAAAACCGGATTTTAAATAATATTTTATTTCTAATAATAAGTTATAAGTAGTTAATATTCTAGTATATTATTACTATAAATATATTTAATATTAATATTTAATTAATATTTAAAATAATTTTATATAGTAATAAATTTATTATAAATCTTACTGTAGTTTTTTAAAAAAGAAGATCCAGTAGTAATAAAAAATATAATTTATAAAAATAATAAAATAATAAATATTTTTAATTATATATAAACAGCAGACTATAAATATTAATATATATAAAATTTTTAATTTAAAGTTTAAAATTATATAGCTTAATATATAATATTAAAAATATTCAACTTTCTTTATATAAATATAGTTTATAAACTATTAATAGAATATTTCTTTTAATATTTAGACTAATAATATATTTTAAAAAATTATAGATTTTATATTCGGAGATATAGACTATATAATAATAAACTAAATAAATTCAAATTAATAAAATAACTAACTTTTTAATTATATAAATAATAAGATTAGTAGAAGATAAATAAATTAAAATATTATAATAATATAAACTATAAATAATCTTTTAGCTTATTATATTAGTAGTATTTATAAAATATTATTGTTTATTTATAATAATATAATTAATTTATTTATTATTTTTAATAAAATATATAATTTTTTTTATTACTATATATAATTAAATATTTAAATAAGTAGGCAGTTTATAAAAAATAAGATTATTTAATAAAACTAAAATAAACTAATAATAATTAATATTAAGTATACTAGTTAGATTATTATTCTTATCTATAAATTTAATAAAGATAGTATTATAACTAATAATATAAAAAATCTTATTAATAACTGTTTTAGCCTAGTTAATACAAAATATAAAGATTTAAAAATAATATTTAAAATAATTTATATTTTTTATAATTTTAAAATTAAGTATTTATTTATTAATATAATTTAAACAGATATTTTTCTAGATTATAGTTATTATATTAAAGTAAATTAATATAATAAAAATCTTAAATAAGTTATAATTAATATTAATAATATTAATATTAAATAGTTTAAATAATAATATTATTTTTATTAGTATAAATACTATATTAGTATATATAATTATATTTTTTTTCTAGATTTAATAAATACTTACTTAAAAAATAATTCCTATTATATTAATAAAAAATATAAAATATTAAGTTTCTATCTGCAGTATTAAGTTCTTTATATTTAAATTAAATATTAGAATTTTTATATTTTTTTTTAGTTCTAATTACCGTAATTACTACTACTATAATTAAAAGTATTAATAATTAAAGTCTTATTAATAATAATATATATAAATAATTATAAGAATTAATTCTTTCGAATATATTTAAATTATATGAATTAAATATAAACTAATAAAAATATAATAAAGTTTTCTAAATATTATATATTAATTTATAATAAATAGTTAAAATATTATAATATTTTAAATTATAATAAAAAATTATAGGAATTTAGTTTAATTATTTATAATCTTAATATTATATAGCTTATTAAAAATATCTATAAACTTTATTAGAAGTATATTTTAATTAAAAATATTATTATAGTATATAGATATCTACTTATTATATAAACAGATAGTAATTATAAAACTATAAATCTTATAAACTTTTTAAAAAAATTTATATATTTTAGCTGTTATATTATAATTCTAGAAATATACTACAGACCTAGACTTATATATAGTATTAAAAATAATAAAAATTAAGTAATTTAATTAGTTTTATTTTCAGATATTTATATTATATATATTTAGTAGAATATAGTTTTTTTTTAGTCTTAGTAATATTATATTAAATATTTATATATATAGACGGGTTTCTATTTTTTATTACTCGGACTATAAAAACTTGTATAACTTAGTTTTTATTTTTTAAATAAAAAATAAATTTCTTAGAATTAGTATAATTATTTTAAAATAATTTTTAAGTATTTAGATTCTTAGATCTAAGATAGTAATATAAACTATATTATTATATTAATTGGTTAGACTAATTTTTTAAATTTAATATAGTTTTAAAAATATTAATATTAAATAAATCTTTTAATAATATTATAATATAATATATAGCCATGCTGCTTGTATAGTAAGAATATATAATTAATTAATTTAATAAATTAATAAATATTAAATCTGATTATTAAGCTGGTTAGAATATTTTAAAGGCTTTTTTATCTCTTTAAATATATAGAATATTGAATAAAGATATAAAAGACTGTTAATATTATAAATATTAATATATATATAAAAAGATTCTTAATAAAAACAATAAATTTAATAAATTTAATAAAAAATATAGTTATAAGAGCTTATAATCTATAAAAAGAAATATATATATATTAATTAAGATAATTATAGCTATATAGCTGTTTCTTTAAGAGATAGTAAGATCCGAGATTATATAATCCGAGATATCTGTTATATAATAGTTATTATAATTATTATAATTATTTTAATAATTATTTTAGAATTAATTATTACTAGTTTAACTATATTAGTCTTGTATTTAATTTTAGAATTAATATAGTTGGTTCTACAGCTGTTAGTTATTTATATTTATATTTAAAAATGGATAGAAAAATAATTAATAAAGATATTAATTTTATTATAATATATTCTAATTATTATAGTCTTACCAGTATAGCTGCTGTTAATATAGCTATTAATATATCTAGTTATTTTATTAATATAATTAAAATTATTAAAATTACTAAAAAAATATTATAGTTTTTGTATTAATTCTGGTCCTAATAAAATAATATTTAATTATTTAATTTATTATTCTAGAAATTTCTATTATTAGTATTATTCTAAATATTTTAAAATTAATAATTTTCTTAGAATTATTTTTAATGAAATCTAGAATTACTATAAATATTAGTTTCTTTTATAATATAAGTAAGATTTTTTAATTATATTATTATTAATTAAGCTGCTTAAAATATACTAAATATTATAATTTTAATTGATTTAATTATACTAGTTCTTAAATAAAAGTTAAAATAATTCCATATATAAATAATTTAATTAAATATATTATTTATTTAAGTATTATAAATATAACATATTATATTTTAAATGAATTAATTAATATATTTACCGGCTAAAATATTAGATAAACTATAATATATAATATTTAATTTTATTATTATTATAAATATATTTAATTTAAACTTTTTTTTATTTTTCTAAACTAACTATTTATAAAATTTTTTATAATATAAAATATTTCTTTATATTAAATAGTTTAGTTATATATTAAATTAATATAATATTTTAAAAACAAACTTATAAATTTACTTTAACTATAGGTTTTTTATAGTATTTAACCATATTTTTAAAATAATTAAAAAAAATAAGAATAATTTTATAATATATATTTTAATTAATTTATTTTATTATCTTATTATCAGCTATATTAGAATAAAAGAAACTAATAATTCCAGACTTTAATTTCTTAAAATAAATAATATAATAGATAATATTTAGATTATTAAAATAAAAGTATTAAAAAAGATTTTCAGATATATTATTAGACAAAAGACTACTACTATTTAAAAAAATAAAAAAAATATATTATATTAAAGATTTCCTTAAATATTACTTCTAAAAATAGAAACGTAATTAAGAATTTATTCGAAAATAATATTAGTATTAATAGTATAAATAAAGTAGAATTATTTCATTATTTATATTTACTAAAATCTAGATATAAATATTATTATAGACGGAATAAACGGCATATTTAATAGTCTAATACTAGAATTAATATTACTAAAATTAATTAAAAATATTATATTAAAAAGAGTTTATAAAAGTAGATTTATATATAGATTAAGTAAAGAATTTGTTCTGGATTAACTATAATAAAATAGATTAAGTCTAGAGAATTTAAAATATAGAAAAATACCAGATAAAAAAACTATATATATAGAAATAGAAGATACTAAACTTAGATATATATTTAAAAAAATAAATAGCTAGAATAAAATAATAAAATAACATATAAAAAATAAATAGTTTATTTTATTTATTATAAATTTATTTTAAAGTTATCGGTTTGTCTCTAGCTGCAATTAAATTAATATTTAAAGATAAAAAAATATTTTTATATTTAATATTATTAATTTTAAAATATAAAAAATCGGTTTCTTATATATATATATACATTAAAAATATTAATACTGAAAAATAAAAAAATAAATAATTTAAATAATTAAGAATTAGCAGAATATAAAGATTTTTTTTAATAATATATTTATAGTTTAAAATTAAGTTGATTATAGAATAAACTAGAAAATATTTTTTATAAAATATTTAAATAAAAAAAACTAATATTAATAAATAAGTTATAGATCTTAAAACGATTTGATTAAAAAAATAAATAATTTAAAATAGTTAGTTAATACTTTCTAAAATCTTAGATTTTAAAATTATTATATAAATAGTTCCGACTTGGATTTTAAAAAAAATAATTGGATTTTTTTAAAAAAAATAAATAATTTTATTTCAAATAGATTTATTAATATTCTAAGAAGATAAATACAGATAATTTTGAATAAATATAAAAATAGAAATAATATAAATAATATAATAAATATGAAATAAAATATTTATATAAAATTATTGTTAATTTATACATATTAATAATATAAAGAATTATATAATCTGATATATTAATTCTAAACCGGATATAAATATTTTAATATTAAGTATTATAGATAAATAGTCTAGAATTTATTAATAATAAATTTGATAATATTAAGAGTATAATAGTTAGATATATATTTAAAAGTATTAAAATATAATAAATAATTATATACAAGAATAAAAATATATTAAAATTAATAAATATAAATATAGTTAAAAAATATAATTAAACAGTTAAGTATAAAGTAGAATAGTAAGAAAATAAATTTAGAGATAATAAATATATATAAAATCTAATTCAACTAGTTAAGTAACTAGAATAGAATTTAATAAATTAATAATCTATCTATAAATAAAAATAAAATAAATAAATTATAAAATTAAAAAATATAATAACCGGTAGAACTATAAACACAGAATATAAAAAATAAAAAAATATAAGTATAAAATATTTAAAAAAATATATGATTAATAAAGATAAAAAATAAATATAAAAAAATAAATAAGCTGATATTTTCTTAGAGATATATAAAATATATATTTAGATAATCAGAAGACATACAATTATATATTATAAATAAATTTAATATAATTAATTAATAATATTAAACTTATTAGAAATAAAAAAAGAAGAAATTAAAAGTCTTAAAGTTCTGCTGCTAGAATAATAAAAAAACAGCTAAATAAATAAACAGCAGAATATTGTTAGAGATAAATAAACAAACAGTAACAATAAATATATATAATTACTAGATGTAAACTTAAAAAACTTATAATAATAGTTATAAATCTTTTTTATATAAGTTATAATAAACTTTTAATGTTTTATTATTATTAATATAAAAAAAAACTTAGATAATATATATATCTTTATTAATAATAACTTTCTTAGTATCTTTATAGAAATAATTAAAGCTTTTTTTAATCTTAATATCTAAAGATAAAAAAAAAGATACTGTACTAATTTATTTAGATAAAAATAGAATGATAACTTTAATAATTAAATATTTTAAGATATCTAAACAGTTGGTTATATTAATTAATCTGAAATTTTATTATTTAGAATTAACAAAAATAATCTTGAAGATATAAGAATATTTGATATAATCAAGAATAGATTAAATAAAATATGATAATTAAGAAATATTTTTACTAATTATTAATTTATATACTATTTTTTATAAAAATAGTTAAACTGAAGTCAATACTTAATATTATAGATAAAATAGCTGTGAACTAGTGTTCGGATTTAGTATATATATATATAATATTATTATTTTTATAGTTTAGATTATCTACTTTAATTAATTATTAATTTAAAAATAAAATATAGTAGAACATAATTATATTAGACTAAATATAATCAATGAATCTTTCTAGGAAAGTAATATAAACTCAATATTGTAATCTAATATAAAAAATTTTCAAATATTCTAATTATATTTTTTATATAGTTAATAAGAACAATATTCTATTAGTTTATTTTTTACTTAAAATAATTTTCAAGTATTAATATATTTGATAAACTTATTAACTATAATAAATATAATCTTATATTTATATCTTTTCAAAAACTTGATAATAAAATTTATAATAATAGTTTTAAACAGTTTATTTAAAATAGTTATTTAAAAGATATTATATAGTAAATAATAATATATCTTATTCTTAAAAGATATGAAATAATTATTACTATTTGTTTATTTATTTATAATAATATTCCGCTATTTGTTTATATAGCTGCTTTTCTTATTATTTTAATAGTAGAATTTTAAAATTATTAATTCTTTTTATTTTCTATTATCTTAAATAATTATAATTATATTAATTAATTATATTAAACTTTATTTATAATATATAACAGTATGTTTTATAATTATTTAAATATATTTTTAGTATCTTTTTAAAAAAAATATACTACTTTTTTATCATTTTTATATTTATCTTTTATTTTTATTAATTTTTATATTTTTTAGATATTTTATAATTATATCTTTTTATTTTTTATATTTTATATTTATAGTTCTGCCGATTAGTATATTTTTTGAATTTACTTAATTTATTTTTATTTATAGAGTATTAGTCTGTTAAATTCTATTCTTATTACTTAACCAATTAAGTCAAATTCTATACATATTTACTATTTCTTAATTTATTTTCTATTATTTTATTTTATATTTAACTATATAAATATATTATTTTTGATTATATTTAACTATTTACATATATCATTTTTGGTTATATTTATATTTATTAGTTTTTAGAATATTTTACTTTTTTATTTAATTATTTATTATTGGTTACTTTTAAATATGTATCTAATTATTATAATTCTAATATTATCGAACATTATTAAAAAATTTTAAATTATTTATTTATAATATTTAATATCAATATATTAATATTTATATCTAGTTTAAAATTAGTTTATTAGATTATATAATGTTTTATATTATTAATAAGTATAAATTAAACATAATTTAATATAAATATTTTATTTTATATTTATTATATCATTTATATTATTTTTATTTTTATATTTATTTGAAGTTATCTGTATTTATCTTTTTAAAATATTAATAAATGCATTTTAAATAAAAATATTTATTTTCTTTTAAAAAGTCTAATTATTTTTTTAAATCTAAGTCCAAACTATTTATGTAATAATTTCAGAATCTAAAATTTTAAAAAATATTAACTAACTATTTTAAACTGTTTATTCTTTAGTTAAATTTATTTAAGATTTACAATTTATTTATTAATATTAATTTTTTTTATTTATATATTTTATAAAAAATATTTATTAGTTTCTTTTATAATTAATTTAATTTTAAATTATAAATATATTATTAAAAATTATCTTTATATTTTATTAATTTTTAGATATTTAAACTTTTTATATTTATATTTTTTAATATTAATATTTTTAATATATATAAATATAAAAAACTAATTTTTTATATTCTCAAGTTAATAATATTAAATATAATTTTTTTTTATTTTTAGATATTAGTACAACTATAATTAAAAATAAACCAGTAATTATAAAAAAAATTTATAATAAATAAAATAAACTATTTATTTTATATATATTATTTTATTATATTATTTTAATTAATTCTTTTGTGAATATATATCTAAGTCTAGAATTTTCTATATCTTTCTTATATATATAGTATTTTTATTTTATATCTTTTTATATTTAGAATTACTTAGATTTAATATATTTCCTTATAGCTAATTTAGTTAAAAAAATTCTTTATTTAATTTATATATAAATTAATTTTTATAAACCTTTTTAGTATAATATCTTCAACTAATTCTAATGGTATTAATTTTAATATTAGATTATTAAATATTTTATTAATTAATATACCCGATATTCCGCCTATATTAATATTTATATTTAGATTTTAGTAAATATAAATAATCAAATAGTTTTAGCCTATTTATATTATCAATATTAATATTATTTTTAGATAAATTTTTAATTATCTTTCTATTTTTAAAAATAATATCTAAAATAATTCTTAATATGATATTTTTTTGTTTCTTTTAATAATAGTAGTTTTTTATTTAATAATATATTCAAAAATCTTTTTTAATATTTTTATTTTAATAATCTAAATATTATCTATTATGCTACTTATTTTAAAAAATTAAAACCCGAAATTACTAGTTATTTTTATTTTCATATTATTAATAATAAAACTATAAAATAAATTAATTAAAATATAAATTATAAAAATATTTTTATTTTTTCAACTATTTTAAATGTATAATTAAATACTATAAAAAACCTGCAGTTAAAATAAATTTATAAATTTATTTTTAAAATATTATATTAATCTAATATAAAACTAAACTGTGTGATATAAAAAAATATTTTATATTATAAATAATTTTTATAATTAATTATTTTAACAAAATAAAAAAAGATTTAAACTAAATATACTTATAATAATAATAAAGTTAAATATTATATATTATAATTTTTGGCTTACTCGCTTAATTTCTTGCATACTTTAACCACAGTTTTTTAGCTTGCTTACTTCATTTCTTATATACTTTAACTATAGTTCTTTAGCTTACTTGCTTAATTTCTTATATACTTTCACTATAGTTTTTTAATTTATTTATCTAATTTTTTATATACTTTAACTATAGTTTTATAAACTTATTTATTTAATTTTTTTATATATTTTAATTATAGTTTTTTAGCTTACTTGCTTAATTTTTTATATATTTTAACTATAATTTTTTATTAAAATAAGTAAAATTATAAATATTAATATAGTTTTATATTATTATATAGTCTACTATTAGATATTTTATTAATACTTTAAATGTCTAAAAAAACTTAATATTAATATAAAGATTTTTATATCTATAAATAGAAGTAGTATTAATTTTAAAATTATATATATAGCTAATATTATTATAACTAATAATATAATTAATATATTATCTATTAATATATTTTATTATTATTTATATTATATAATACCAGACCAGCCGGTTAGTTTTAGCTATAATTAAATAATAATATATTATACAGCTGCTGACTTTATTTATAGCTAGATATTTTATTTTTATATTAAATATATTAATATTATTTTTTTATTTAATTTTAGTTCAAAATTTAGTATTATATTATATCCTTTATTATTTAGTTTTATTTTTTAATATATTTTTTAATATTATTTAATTTTAATATTTTAAAGCTTACTACAGGACGGTTATATAATATATAAAAAACTATTCCGAAGTAAAGCTACTAATTTAATATATAATTATATTTATTAAATAAACTTATAAAATTATTAACTAATTATATAGTTAATTATCTTTCTATAAAATAAATAGATTTATAAAATATAACTATAATATTATATTAAATAATACTAGTAATTTAGTCTAATTTTTTTAAGAATTAGATTTAAATAATTTTATTAAATACTTGAAGAATAAAAAAGTTAGAGCAGTAAGATTCTGTAGTATTTTTATAGCTTTATTTATTTTTAACTAGGTTTATATTATTAGATTTTTATTAATAGTTTTTAATAATAATATTCTCTAAATTTATTTATAATAAAATAATAATCTATTTTTATATAAAAACTAATATTTAGAGATTATCTGGGGGCAGATTTAAAATATTTTTATAAAATTAAATAATATTATAATAGTAGTATGAATTTAAATAATAAAATATTTATATTCCAAAAATATTAGTCTATACATTATAGTTTTAAATAATACTAAAAGACTAATTTATAATATTTAATACTAGCTGTTTTTTTTTAGAAAAAAAAGTATATATTAATTATAAACTATTAATATATTATTTTAGTTTATAATATTTTTTAGCTGGTTTCTGCTGCTTTGATTTTAAAAAAAATTAAAAAAATTATAGAAGTTAGAATAAAAAGTTTAATAGAATTAATGTACTATATATTAACTAATTTTAAAAAAACTATAATATAAAAACTAAATTTTTTTAATAATTATTATTTTAGATTTATATATAATTACCTGGCTTATTTACAGCCGACTGTATCTATAAAAATAAATATTAAATATAAAATAATTTAATTTTTAATATTATATTATTTAGTATAGCTGATATTTTTTTTAAATATTTTTAATATTATTATAGTACTTTTATATACTGTTTATTTTATATAAAAAATTATAACTTATATTAATATTAGATTTATAATATTCTGAATATTTACTAATATTATTTTTATTAAAAAAACTATCTAGTTATCTACTGAATCTGTTTAAAATAAAAAAAAAGATTAAAATAGTATACTAATATAAACCCTGGTTTTTTAAGCCAGATATTAATAATACAGCTATTATTAATATATTATAATATTTAATTAATATTAAACTAAATATAAGAAAATCTAAATTAATATTATCAAAAATATTATTAATTATATTTTAAAAATATATAAATTCCAGCCGATGCGTTCCGCTAAAGTATATTAATAAAAAAATCTATATTATAATTCTTAAATCTTATTATTTTATTTATTATTAGATTATTTTTAGTTTTTTCAATAATATTATAGTTAATATACTTATTAATATTAATACTTATGTTTTTTATTTTAATTAATAAAAAATATTTATATAGTTATTTAAAAACAACTACTGTAATAAATATAGTATTTAGTATAATAATTTTTTATAATAGTTTTTATTAGTATTTTTATTATTATTTCTGTCCGCTGATATATAAAAAACTTTATTATTTATTAAAAATCTGATAAATTAGTTTATTATATTAATATTAATATTTTTTTTATTAAATATAGTAAGACCGGTGGTTATATTAATTTTTTTAGAAATATTTATAAATTTACTAATCTAAATCTATTATTCGGAAAATCTAATATAGAAGCTATTTACTAAAATATTTGTAAATATTAATTAATACTTTAATAATAATAAAAAATTTAATTAATAATATTAAAAAATATCTGGTTACTACTATAGTATTATTATATTATTATTAATTTTAATAATATTATTATTGTTAGTACTTTAATTACTAAAAGTTAGAAAGTTAAATATAAGTATAATAAAAGTTTAAAGAATATTATTAAAAATATTTATAATTAAAATACATTAAAATAATTATAATTAAAAATAAAATAATTAAGTATAGCAGCAAGCTAGCTAAAAATATTATTTTTTTAGTAGTTTATTTTTACAGAAACAGCTGTATACTTAGATTTTTAATATAATACATATTAATGAATTAATCTAGTTATAGTAGTTTTATTAAAAATATTTATATATAAAACTATAATATAATTATTTTATAAAAATTATAAGTCTTAATATATACTAATACTATCTACTATTCTTTAAAAATAAAAAAATTATATATTAGTTTAATTAATTTTTTATAGCTATTATATTTAGAAATATATATTTTTATTTAAAAAATCTTTAGTAGGTTTTTTTCTATTATAATAAATATATTATATTAATATATATTTCTTTAAATCTAGCTAAAAAAGATACTACTAATACTAATAATATATAATATTTATAATTTTTTAAAAATATAAAATAGTTTTAGAATAATAGTTTTTATCGAAATAATAACAGCTATAAAAAAATTTAAACTAAAAAAATCTAATATTTAATAGTTAGTAATTTTAATATGTATGATTTTTTATAAACAGAGAACTATTTAATATTTAATTTATAATTTAATACTAAATATATAAAATAGCTAAAGATTCTAATTATATAATAATTTTTAAAAATTATTATTCTAGTAAATATAATCATTCGGCTGGTTTAAACTAATAGTTAGTTTTAATTAATTAATTCATTAACTAGTCTATTAATCAGTCTACTAGTTAATTAATTAATTAACTAGTTAACTAATCTATTAACTAGCTAATTTAGATTTATTATATTATAATAATCTAAATATCTACAAGCTCTGTAGTAGTAAATTTAAATTATAAATATTATAAAAAATATTTTAAAAATACTAAAAAACTACTATAATATTATTATTAATTTTTATTTTATTTTTTAGAAATACTAAGAGTAAGTTTATTATATTAAAATAATAAATTATTTTTTAAATATTACTAAATATTTATTTATTAAAATTAAATTTAATATACAGCTGTAATAGAAGTATTTATATTTTTAATATAATTAAAAAATAATAAATATTATTAAGTTTATTATTATAATTATTTTTTTTATATTTAATAAATAATATTTTATACTAACTGCTGTTATTAATAGTTTTATTAATAAATTAATAGATTAAATTATTAAAAATATTAAAATATTTATTTTGTTACTATAGATTATTTTATACTTTAAAGCTAGTTATAATTTAATATATTATTATTTATAAAGAACTATATAAATATAAAAATAAAGAATTATTAATTTCTAACAGATCTATTATTATATTTTTAAAATCTAAATATTAGAATACCGGTATATAGTTTGAATAATAAAAATATAGATTATTTATTTTTATTATAAAGTTTATTAAAATTATATAAAAAAACTTAATAATAATTTTTATAAAATATAAGATTTAGTAAAATATAATAAGAACTGTTAATTATATATAATATATATATCTTTAATACATAATTTTATTATTTATTATTTTTAAAAATTAAAATTAAAGTATTATTTAATATTTTTTTAATATTTTTTAATATTTTTTTTATAAATCTTACCGATATTACTAGATATATTTATTTAGAAAAAATAAAATAATTTTTTATTATTCCTATTAGAATAATAAAAATTATTTATTAACTAATATCTAATAAAGCTTTTAGATTTAATAATATTTTTAATTAAATATTATTTATAATTGCAGCTGCTAGAACTTTTAAACTAGTTTTTATATTAATAAAACTATTAAATTTATTATTTAAAATAAAAATATTATTTTTAATATTTTTAAAAGTTAATTATTATTACTCTTTATAAGCCCGGTAAGAATAATTATAAAATATTTAAAATATACTAATTAATTATTTTATTTAATATTCTAAAAAAAATTCTAAAAGATATAATTATTATTTAATTAAATTACTTAATAAAAGTTTATCTATGATTTTAAGAAAATTATTTTAGTGGGTATCATAGCCGGAATATTAAAATAATATTTTATATAATAACTAAAATTATTATTATAGTCTAACAAGAAAAATTATATTAATTTTATATCTGGATATTTTTAATATTTTTAATAATATTAGTTATTTAAAAATATTATATAATCTCTATAAGTATTATATTTTAAAAATAATATATTATTTTAATAATATCCGAGTATATCTGTCTCTGAAAATAAATTAATATTAAGATTTTTTAAAACTTATTTTTATTTTTAATTTTTTATATTTTTTATAATATAAATTTTGTAGTAGATAAGTTTATAAAAATATTAATTATATTAATGATAATATTATTATTATAATAAAAAATAACAAAAAATTATATTATATTAGATTAAAAATTTCAATAAATCTATAAAACATAATCTATTATATATATATTAATATTTATACTCTTAAAATTTTATTTTATCTATTATTATTATTTTAAATAATTAAATTTAATAAAAAATATTTTATATTTGTTATTAAGCTAGCTGTAGAATCTGTTATATTAATTATTTTAAATTTAAAAAATAGTTAATATATTAATATAAATCTTACTAAAACCCGTTTTAATAAAAATAATTTTTAGATTTATTAATTAAATTTATAACTAAATACCAACCGGCTAGACTTTTTTCAAAGCCTAAAATATTTACTATACTAAATTTTAAACAGAAAGAACTAGTTAAAAAATATTATAATTAACTTTTTAAAATATTATTTAATAAATATTTTATATTTAATATTTATTTTCGGTATATAAAAACCCATGTTTTAAAAATTTTATAAATAATTAAAATTTAAAAAAAATCTAATTAAAAATCTTTTTTTTACTAAATAAATTTTTTTTATATTATTTATATAGTCTTTATAATAATATATACTATATTAGTTTAATATATTTTTTTAAATTTACAGCTATATTAAATAGTATAACTAATAAATTTATATATTTAATAAAATTTAATATTATATAAATAAAAGTATATTTAAAAGCTTTTATTTAATAAATATTAATATTGTTAATATAGAATTTCAGTCTTTTTTTATTTAAAAATATTTTTATTAAGTCTGTCTACTGATTTTTTTTAACTAGCTATTTTTTAATATATATTTATTTTACTAATTACTAAATATTTTATTATAATCTGGTTTTTTAGTTACTGTTAGAATTTATAAAAAAAAATCTAAAACTTAATAGTAATATTAAATTTATTATAATAAGATAAAGATTTTTTTATAACTTTTCTATAATAGTATTTCCAAGAAGTAATAATTAATATTATTAAAAAAAAACTTTTATAATATATTTTAATTATCTAACTATAATTCTAATTATTATAAAAATCTATATTAATAGATTAAAACTGCTAATTAATATTAATTTAATAAAATAAATTAATATTATTATTATAGGTTTTAACTTTTTAGTAGTTTTTATAATTTATATAAATAAAATTATATAATATTAGTAGCAGAGTTAGCCGATATTATTTTTATTTTTAAATAATAAAAAATAATTTAATTTTTCAAAATTTTTTAAAGATATATATTAATAATTAAAATTTTTTTAAATACTAAAAAACTCGAGGCTTTTATTAGAATAATATCTAATAAAAAAATTATTGATCTAATAAATTAAATATATTAGCTTAATACTAATATTAATATTTTTAAAACTAAAATTATTTTTTAATATCCGTATATATAGGTATTTTAAAAATAAATATACTAATAAAATAGCTAAGCAGATTATAAAATAAAAAAAAACTAATTTTTATAATCTACTATTATAAATTTAAAGTTAAATAAAAATAGTTTTAGAATTTTTTTAAAAATTCAAGTTAAAATATCTAGTAAACAGATTTAGTAAATAAACTAATAATAATAAATATATAATAACTTTTTTTAATAATAAATACCGAAGTTAAAAAGACTAAGAATCTTTAATAATACAATAAACTAAATTATTTTTAGAAAATAGTTATATTTAAAGCTTATGTAAATAAAATAAATTTTAATAACTTTTTTATTTTTATTAAATAAATAGATAATTTAGACTGCTTTTATTATAAGATTCTAAAGATTATATATTATATTTTTCTAAACTATTTTTATTATAAAACTTTTTGGAAAACGGGCGGAAATTTTACTTTTTTTATAAATAGTAATAAAAATACTTATCAAATTATAATAAATAAAATAAATAATTATATTTTTATTAATAACTAACTAGCTGTTTTATTTATTATTAATAATACTAATAGTAGTATTAGTACTAAAAACAGATTTTAAAATAAAATCTCTAATAAAATATAAATATTATAATTTTTAAATATTTAATATATTTTAAAAAATATTTTAAAAATATTTACTAATTACTAATATCTTATTAATTATTTTTTCAATTAATTATTTAGTTTAGTAATTAATAATGTCTATTAGTTTATAGAAAATACAGCTAATAAATAATTATTTAGTTAAATAAAACTAAAAACTAGTTATTAATATTTTTTATATTAGCCTAAAATAACAGCAGCCAATAATAAAACTAGTTAATTAAGAAAATTATAAACTAATAAAAGGTATTATATATAATTAATCTGATATAGATTTTTAGACTTACTAATAAAGTACAGTAAATAAAAATAAATAAAAAATATAATAAAAAAATAAAAAAAACTAGTTAACAGCTTTAAATAATTTTATTTATAAAAAATTAATTTACTATATAAATCAGTCTGTATATATATAAATTAAATATGAGAAAACTAATTAGTATTAAAATAACTAGTTAGCAGCTTTAAATAAGATTATTTGTAAAAAACTTCTATTATATAAATTAGTCTATATATGCTATATATATATAAATTAAAACTGAAAAAACCAGCTGGTATATATAAGACTAGTTAGTATAACTAGAATTATTAATTAATTAAAATAAGAAAATTCTATTTATGTATAGTCTGCTAGTATTTTTAACTACTTAAATATAGTCTTATACAGGGCTGTATCTGAGTATAATAGATATAATTAATTAATTAATTAATTATATATTATAATTTACTTAATATATAAGTTAGTAAATATATTAGTTAATTTATTTAAAATATAATATATTTTATTTATAATGTTTTAATAAAAAATATATTTAAGTAAATTATTTATATATAAATTATTTTAATTTTTATTTAAAGACCAGTATAATCAGATTAGCTAAACTTATAATATTTAATATATTTTTAAGTAGCTTAATTAATAGTAGTATAATTAAAAAAATCCTATTTATATTATAAAAAAACTAATATTTATAATAATTCTAAAGAATTATTAATTTAAAATATATAAAATAATATTAACAGCAGAAATTCTCAAAATAATAAATTAAATAATTAAATACTATTTTATTAAAATTAAAACTAATATAAGATTATAATATCTTTTTAATAATTCTTAATAATTCTAGTTATATTAATAAAATAATTAAAAATATTAATAATTATATTAACAGCAGCTATATTAATAAAATTATAATAAATAGAATATATATAATAAAACTAATATTTTATTAATTATTTTCATATTTAAAAATAAATATAAATATAAATAATTAACAGCTGTAGAATTAATTATATAAATTCTAAAATTAAATATAAAATCAAAATAATTAGACTAATAACAACTAATTTTAAAAAAATTATTAAAATAAATAAAATAATAATAATAATTATTATTATAACTATTAAAATATATATATTATTATAACAAACTTTATTTTATTTAAATTCTGGAAATATTCTAGGCTTTAATTTTAGTATAATAATTTTTATTAATATAACTATTTCTTTCTATATAAATCTATTTATATAGTATAATTTAAAAATATTTTAAAAATATCTATTAGTTAAATTTATTAAAAAGATATTTAATAATATAGTATATAGTAAACTATTTTTTAATAATATTTAAATAATCTAAATTGTTGTAAATAATTTTATTAATAAGTACTCTATATTACTATTTTTAGAAGCAGTATTTTTTAAGTATATAAATAAATATTTAAATATTTTATCTAACTATTTTAAATCTTTTATTTTAACTAATAGTTTTTTAATTTTTAATAATAATTATAATTAGATCTTTTCATTTTATAATATATTATATAAATATTTCTTCTGTAATATAATAAATATTATATTTATTATTTGTATTATATATACTACTGATTTTATTATTAAGTCTAAATCTTTTATAAAAAATTAAATATTTAGAATATTTTTTTATATATAATGATTTATAACTATATTTATTAGTGCTTAAATAATATTTATTATATTTTAACTTATTTTAATATAAACTGTTTATTAAGAATTATTAATATTATACTTAATAAATTACTTTCTAAGATTATAATGAAATTTATTAAAAAATTTTTAAAGATTATTAAATATTAGTTTTATATATTAAATTAAAAAGTTAGTTATTTTTAAAATCTACTTTTTATATAAGATTAAAAATAATATTTTTTTAACTAAATATATTCCGGCTAATATTTTTTTATTTATTTATATTATTATAAAAGTATAGTTAATTTTAAACTTATATTTAGATCTACTTATTAAAACTAATATAATTAATTAAAATATATAATTATTAATTATAAGAATTATACTATTATTATTTATAATTATAAAAATTTTATATTCCCTATTTTAATAATAAAATCTAACTATATCAATATTTTAATATATATTATTAAATTTATTATTATTTTAATATATTTAAGAATATATATTTTAATTAAAATATATATATATTAAATTCTTTTAGATATTAATTTTATTTTTAAATTAAAAAAAATATCTGTATATTACTATATATTTATTTAAATAATATTAATTTTTTATTAAAACTATTAATAATACTAGTAAGCTTAATATTTTAAATAAATATGTTTTTATTAATATTTATTATATTAATATTAATATTATCTAAATATATATATATATTATATTTTATAAAAATATTTTTAAATTTTCTAATATATTATTTTTTAAAATATTAAGATTTTATAGTCTTTTTAAAAAGAATATAAAAAAAGATAGATTCCAGCTATCTAAATATCTATTTAAACTACCGGTTAAGATAGTAAGCTATCTAGCTAATAAAAAAACTAGATATTTTATATATTCTTTTAGCTTACTATAAGATCTAAATACTTTAAAGCTATTTAAACTATATAAAATTATTATAATAGAAAAAACAGACTATTTTTTTAGTATTAAAATATTAAAATAGTTATATAAAATAAAATTAATAAATATTACTAGTAGAATAATTACAGAAAATATAACCAGCTTTTATATAGTAATATTATTAAATATATAAAATAATATAAATAATATTTAAATCGCCTGTTTAAATAAATATTTAAATAATATAAAATCTGCTGTAAAAAACAGTTTAGTAAGACTATTTATAAGATTTTTTTATATTAATATATTAAAAATCTATCTTACTATTTTAATATATATTTTTTATATAAAATAATCTAATATTAATTTATTATATTAATTTTAGAACTGTAGATATATAAATAAAATTAATTATATTATTAGAATTTATATATATAATTATCTTTTTATTAATAAATAGATCTAATTTTATAATAAATTTATATAAAAAAATAATCTTATAAAATATTTTATAAAATATTATATACTTAGCTAATATAAATAAAATTATTAAAACTATTTACTTATATATAGACTATAATATTAGAAATTTTATATATATAATAATATAAACTTTTATAAATTTTATATTATTATTATTTATATATAAAGTATTAATATAAATTTTAAATTATTTACTAAAATCTTAGCTGTATATAATATTAAATATAAAATTCTTAAAATAATATAAAATATAATTAATAATTTTTTTATTAATTAACTATAGAAAGATTATTTAATATTAAAATTAATATATAATATATTTAATATTAATATATATTTTTATTATTAGCTAATTTAGTTTTTCTAATATTTTTTTATATCAGTCTAAGTTAATAAGATTAAGATTTTTATATAATATATTTTAATATTTAGAATTTATAAAGATTTTCTTATATAATAATTAGTTATATTATAATTTATAAAAAATTTATTAATATAAGTTTATTAACTGATAATTACTATTCTAGTTTTATAATCTTAATATATAAAACTATTTAAAAATTATACTAGTTTATTAAAATATTTTAATTATATAGTTATTTTAAGTTTATATAATATAATTTTAATTTCTATTATATTAAATTTAATAAAAAGAAAGTTATTTATATATAAAAATAAAGTTATTTTTTTATAAATATAAATATAGATATCTTATTTTAATAATTTAAGTCTAAATATATATAATATTTTATTAATTATTTTATTTTAAAAAAATACAGCTTACCGGAGACTATATAATATTTTTTTTAAATATTAAACTTTATTAAATAATTTATAAAGATCTGTTAATTAATATATATATATAAACTAGTTTTAAAATTTAATATTAAAATATATTATAATAATATTATATTAAATATATTATAATTATAAACTTTAAAATAATATTATTTAAATTAGTATATATTTATTTATTAAAAAGTATATAAATATTAAATAACTAATTAATAAAATTAAATATACTTTTTTTTATTAATTATTTTATTTTATTTCTATTATTTTCAGCTATTTTAATATTTAAAAAAAGATTTTAGCAGTATTGTATATTTTTAAAATTAAGATTTTATTAATATATAAGAATATTATATTATATAATTAAAATATATTCTTAAAACTAGATTATTTATATAATATATTTTTATTTAAATAATTTAATATTTAAAATAATTTAATTTTATAATTTTTATAAAAATAGTATTTTTATTTTAAGCTTAATATTAGTTATTTATATATCTTTTTAAATAATAAATAACAACAGCTAAAAATTTTAATTAATTTAGAAATTAAAACTTATAAATATTATATATTATAAAATCTTAATAATTATATCAGCTATTATTTATTTTAGTTTTTAAAATATTTTTAGTATTATAATTTAATATAGTTTTAATAAGATATTAATATTATATAATTTTATATTTATTATTAGTATATATAATAGCTTTATTTATAGATTTTCCGATAATATAATTATAATATATTTTATAAAATTATAAAACTTATTATTTTTTTAATATAATTTTAAAATATTTTTTTATATTTATAGTTATATTTATTATAAAAGTTTTACTAGTTATATTAATATTTAGTTTTATTTTATTTATTAAATATCTTTTAAAAATTATTATTAAGATTAAATATATAAAAATATTATATATTAATAATTAATATATTAGTCTTAATATTAGAATATATTTATATTAGATTATATAATTAAATTTATAAATTAATATTATTTATTATTACTAAAATATATATTATAATAGTAAAATTTAATAAGATTTTATTTATGGTAATATTAAATAATAATAATTTATAATATTAAGATTATTATAGTATATTTATAAATATAATAAAATTATTTATTATTTAAAAAATAAAATAATTTTTATTTATAATATTAAGTTTTATTTTTTTTAATATATAATAAAAATAGAGATAGTTTTTATTTAAAATCTTAAAATCAGACTTTTATAGTATATAATAAAAATAAAAATAATTCTTATTTAAAAAACTAGCCGGATTTTTTTATTTAAAAAAAGTTATTTTAAAATTTAATATTATTAATAATACTTCCGGATAAATTCTTTTTATTAAAACTTAAAAATTTTTTTTATTTATAGTTGAAAATAATTTTTTTATTATTTTTTTTATAAGTTTTAAAAGATATTTATAATAGTTTTTTAATAGTTATATATATTAAATAGCTTAAAAAATAAAAAAAAATAAAATCTAAATTTAAACTTATTTATAGATTAATAATTTAATTATATTTAATAAAACTATTTACTATCTGTATATAATTAGCTGTATTAATATTAAATTATTATTATTTTTTAATAGCTTATTTTAAATAGATTCTTAATCTTCTAGTAGTAAAAGAAAATCGGTAGAAAATTATATAAGAATATTTTTAATACTATTATTATAATTATTATTATATATATATTATTTAAGAAATTTAATACTACTAATATATATAATCTTTTTAGTTTTTTATTTATAAATATAGAATATATAACTATAATTATTTTTATAGCTAATAAAATAATTAATTTATATATATAATTTAAGTTTATATTTTTTAATATACCAAAAATTATCTAAATTAATTAGAATATAAATTAATTATTTTATTAGCTATAAAAATTTTTAATTAATATAATATCTAACTTAATATTAAAATATATATACTATTTTAGTATAAATAATAACTTTTTATTTAAAAAAACTAGATAGTTAATAATATATACTATTATTCTAACTATTTCTAACTAAAAATATTTTAATAATCTAATATTAATTAATATTATTCTAGCTGTTAATATAATATATTATTTATATTATTTTATATAAATATTTTAATAATAGTAATATAAAGCTAATATAAAATATATAATATTTTTAAATTTATATTATTTTCTAAATTTATATTATTTTCTAAATTTTATAAACTTTTAGTTATTATTAAGATATTATTTAATAATATACTAGTCTATAATATTCTTATATTATTTATTAAATATAATTAGTATATTATTTGTTTTATTTTTAAAATTTTTTAATAAACAGATTTTTATACAGCTAATAAATAAATTAATAAAAATTAAATAATATTTTTTATTTTTAATATCTACTAGCTTTAAGTACTAAATATTATAATTCTAAATATTTTATAAATTTTATTTTTTAATTATTAGTTTTTATAATATTCTTTTATATATTTTTTTAATATTATAAATCTTATATTTAAATTCCGGCTTATTAACTATTTTATTATTAATATTTTTTATAATAATAATTAATTTTAGCTTATTTATATAATTTAAATAATTTATTATTATTATATATTTTAATAATAAATATTTTACTACTTTATATATATTTAATAGTATAACTAATATTAAAATTTTTAATTTTTTTATTTTTAATATACTAAATAATATTATAATTATTAAATATTTTTTTACCGACAGTAGATTATATAAAATATTAAAATTATATTCTATTTTTATAATTAATTTAATAGCTTTATTATTCTTAATATTAAAATATAATATAATTTTTTTATATTTTTCGGTTTTATTATAGTTATTAAAAAAAGTAATATATTAATATATTTCTTTAAATATCTATATCTTATATTTAATAAAAGAGTTAAAGTCCGGTATTAATATATATTTAAAACTAAAGTTTTATATTTATATAATAAAATAGTTTTTTTATTAGATTTTTTAATAATAATTATATTAATAAATATATTAATATAATAAAAATATACAGTAGCTGTAAGATTTTCTTTTATAATAAAGAATTTATAATATTATATATAGATTTATAGTTTCTACTTTTAAAAATATATATTTAGATAAAAATAAAAGTATAAATTAATACAATATCTATATTTATTAAAAAAATATATTTTTTATTTTTTTTTATATAAAAAAGATTTTTAAGTTTAAATAAATTAATTATTAGATTAACTATTTACTAGCCTTTTTAGTAATTATATAATATTATTCTTTTATTTTTTTTTTAATATATTTACTAAAATTATATTTTTTAATTTATTATTTTTTTAAGTACTTGTAGAACTATATTTATATAATTAGTATTTATTTTTTACTTTTTAATAATATTTTTAAAGTATATTACTAAATTAAAAAACTTAATATTATTATAAAAACTATTATTATTTTTATTAATATTATTCTTATATATAGTTATTTAAAATAAAAAATTATTTTTTAAATAATATAAAAAAATAATAATATAAATATTAATCTTACAGCCGAAAGCCCGAATATCTAAATATTTATATTAAAATATACTAATAAACTATAATAATTTTATATACTATAAAAACTTTATAACAAAAAAATTAATAATTATAACTTATTTTCTAAATATATTTTTCTTATAAATAAT
Source organism: Aspergillus fijiensis CBS 313.89 (assembly GCF_003184825.1). NCBI lineage: Eukaryota > Fungi > Ascomycota > Eurotiomycetes > Eurotiales > Aspergillaceae > Aspergillus > Aspergillus fijiensis. The sequence goes on along the minus strand of NW_024469081.1, from coordinate 14,817 downwards.
TTTATAGATAATAATAAAAATCTTATTTATATACTTAAACTTTAAAAACTAATTTAAATACTTTTTAAATATATTTTTTAATAATAAGTTTATAAGCTATTTATTAATTAAAATTAACTATTATTTTTATATATTAAAATAGATCTTGCCCGGGGCTAATTATAATAAGATTTTATTAATAAAATCTTTTATATAATAAAAATAAAAACTTGTTTTAGTAATATATAATTAGATATTCTATTTTTATTTATTTATAAAAAGAATTAATAAAACCTATAAAAAATCTAGATATTTATTAAAAAAAACTTTATATTTCTGTTAATATTAAGTATAATATTAGATAATATTTCTATTATTAGCTTTTTAATTTTTTATATTTAATATATATTAGAAATATTTTAATTACTAATTAACTAGCTATAATACTATCTCTATATATATAAAAATCCAGAAATTAAAAAAAGTAAAAAGAATATTATAAATAATATAGATTTAATAAATATAAAACTTTTTAATAAAATATTAATAGAATTAATACCTTAAAAAAATAACAAATAAAAAAAAGCTTATAATTTAAAAAGAATATAAAAAAAATAAATTCTAATTATCTAAATATTTATTTAAACTGCCGGCTAAGACAGTAAGCTGTCCAGCCAATAAAAGATTAGATATTCTATACTTTTTATAACTACTATTTTTATATATAAATAAACCAAGAAATATTAAAAAATATATTTTATATATTAATATAATATTTATATTATAAATATTTTTATATTTACCGCAGAACTAGTTAAAAAATATTAAAACTAATATTATTAAGTATTAAAATAAGTATAATATAAATAATTAGTTAAAAAATAATATATCTAGTAATTTCGAAGATAATAATAATAATTTATATAAATATTTAAATATTTATTTTTAAATCTTTTTAAAAATTAATATCTATCTAATAGTTTATCTATCTAATAGTATTATTATTTATAAAAAAATATATTAAAAAATTTAAAAATATTTTTATAAATTATAATATATATATATATTTAGATAATATAAATATTAATATAATAAATATTCTAAAAGAATAATAAATATTAATTCTAATAAAAATTTTTAATAAGATTTTTAAATCTTATATTTATTATATTCTATAAAATAATAAAAATATTATTAATAAAATATTTAATTTTTTATATAAAACTGGAAAGATATTTTATACTCTATTTATTTAATATTTATTACTTAAGAAACTGTTAATAGTATCTATAAAAAATATATAATTATTAATTTAAAAACTATAAATTATTTTAATAAATATAATCTTTCTTTAATTTTTATATAAAATAAAATTTTCTAAATAGTTTATAACTATTTATATATTTTTATTTTTAATATATTTAATTGTTTTTTTTATAATTTATATATTAAAATTATTAAAACTATTTTACTATTACTATATTCTAAGAATAAAACTTTTTTATATTATTATAATAAATTATATTAATTTTATTTTATTTATCTAAACATATATAGATTTATATTTAAAATAATATTATATATATATATATATATTATTATTATTATATTATATATATATATATATATTATTATTATTATATTATATATATTAAAAAAATATTTTTAATATCTTAATCTAATATTTTAATATTTTAAAAATATAAATTTTAAACTTAAGTCTATAAAAGCTTATATTAACTTTTTATTTATTAATTTTTTTAAAATAATATATTAATTTTTTTTAGCTTGACTATTTTTAAATCCAAAATTAAAACTATTTATATTCTTTTATTTTTATTAACTATTACTAAATTAAAATATTTTTTTAGTTTTATTAATTAATTATAATATTATATTAAATAATTTATATTAAAAGCTGTTTTTTTTAAACTAAAAAATATAAATATTTAAGCTTTATTTAAAAACAACTAATCCGAATAATTATATTTAATAAAAATTTATATTAAAAATATTAATTATAAATTTTGTATTTAAAAACTTTTAAGTATTTTATTTTCTATAAAATAAATTCTCTAACTTTAAATATTTAATATATTTTAATTTAAATAACTAAATATATATTAATTTTAATATTAGCTATAAAAAATAGATATTATAATATATTATATTAGTCTAGAATATATTTATACTAATATTTTAAAACTATTTATATAAACTATAATAAAACTAGTTTTATTTTTTTAGTATATTTTAATTATATTAAAAAAACTATTAATTTATAAAACTTGAAATCTTATATCTAATATAAATACTTTAAGAATTATATTATTTTATTAAGTTAATTTTTTAAAATCTATTTATTATTATATATATTAACTATACTAATACTATTAGTATTAATAAGTAGATTATATTTAATATTATTATTTTTAACTATTTAAATCTTTTTTTATATATTAATTTTAATTTATTTAAAAATATAATTTTTAGATATTTTATTATTAGTATAATAAATATTCTTTTAAAATTATTATAAGAAATATTATATATTAGTTTTCTATTTTAAATAAATAGTTTAATAATTATAATTTAAAAAATATTTAAGCTAATATCTTTAATATTAAACTTATTTATTTTATATATATTATTAAAATTAATAATAAATTTAAATATTAAATTATAAATAGTTATATTAAAAATTTCTAAGTAAAAAAATTATAAGTATTTTTAAGTCTAATTTTAATATTATATTTTATATATAGTTAAATATATTTTTTATAATCTAAATATTAATAAAAATATTATTAATTCTACTAAAAATAAAATATTTAAATAAATAGATATAAATATATTAAATTAGTTACTACAGAAAATAACTATTTTTTTAATAAAATATAAAAATATTTATTTTATTTATTTATTTAAAAGATTTTTAAAATTATCTTTAATAATAGTAATTATCAATTTTTCAAAAAATATATTTTAAAATTTGATAATTTTTCTATTTATTAAAATTAAAAATAATTATATAATTATATTAATTAATATTCTAAATATAATAAAAATAGCCTTTACTATTATAAGTTATATAGTTTTTTATAACTATTTATTCTAACTAGCTTATTTTATATTATTATTATAAATCTTTTATATTATTTTTAAGAGTTAATATTTTTAATTTTTTTCTTATTACTATTAATAAATTTATTAATTATATTAGTCTAATTTCGAAAAGATTAATGTAGAAATTAAAATATTAGAAAATCAAGATAATCTAATATATATAAAAATATAATTAAAATTTTTTATATTTTTTATATATATACTTTAACTACAGTTTTTTAACTCACTTACTTAATTTCTTATATACTTTAACTATAGTTTTTTAGCTTACTTACTTAATTTCTTATATATTTTAACTGTAGTTTTTTAGCTTGCTTACTTAATTTTTTATATATTTTAATTATAGTTTTTTTAGCTTATTTATTTAATTTTTTATATATTTTAACTATAGTTTTTTAGCTTATTTATTTAATTTCTTATATATTTTAACTATAGTTTTTTTAGCTTATTTACTTAATTTTTTATATATTTTAACTACAGCTTTTTAGCTTGTTTATT
>NW_024469081.1:0-11204 GCF_003184825.1 Aspergillus fijiensis CBS 313.89 | reverse complement strand
TAATTTCTTATATATTTTAACTATAGTTTTTTTAGCTTATTTACTTAATTTTTTATATATTTTAACTACAGCTTTTTAGCTTGTTTATTTAATTTTTTATATATTTTAACTGTAGTTTTTTAATTTATTTATTTAATTTTTTATATATTTTAATAATAGTTTTTTAGTTTATTTATTTAATTTTTTATATATTTTAACTATAGTTTTTTATTAAAATAAGTAAAATTATAGATATTAATATAGTTTTATATTATTATATAGTCTACTATTATATATTTTATTAATATTCTAAATATTTAAAAAAACTTAATATTAATATATAGATTTTTATATTTATAAATAAAAATAATATTAATTTTAAAATTATATATATAGCTAGTATATTTTTATAATTAATAATATAGCTAATATATTATTTATTAATATATTTTATTATTAATTATACTATATAATACCGGATTAGCTGGTTAGTTTTAGCTATAATTAAATAGTAAAAAATTATACAGCTGTTAATTTTATTTACAGCCGGATATTTTATTTTTATATCAAATATATTAATATTATTTTTTTATTCAATCTTAGTTTAAGATCTAATATTATATTATATTTTCTATTATTTAGTTTTATTTTTTTAATATATTTTTTAACACTGTTTGATTTTAATATTTTTAAATTTATTATCGAATAGTTATATAATATATAAAAAATTATTCTAAAATAAAGCTGCTAGTCTAATATATAATTATATTTATTAAATAAATTTATAAAATTATTAACTAATTATATAATTAATTTATTCTTATAAAATAAATAAATCTATAAAATATAATTATAATATTATATTAAATAATATTAATAATTTAATCAGATCTTTTTAAAAATCGGATTTAGATAGTTTTATTAGCTATTTTAAAAATAAAAAAGTTAAAATAATAAAATTTTATAATATTTTCTATAATTCTGTCTATTTTTAATTAGATTTATACTATCAGATTTTTATTAATAGTTTCTGATAATAATATTCTTCGAATATATCTATAGTAAAATAATAATCTATTTTTTTATAAAAATTAATATTTAAAGATTTTTTATAAAAATAAATAATATTATAATAATACTATAAATTTAAATAATAGAATATTTATATTTTAAAAATATTAATTTATATACCGCAGTCCCGGTTAATATTAAGAAATTAATTTATAATATTTAATACTAGCTACTTTTTTTAGAAAAAAAAATATATATATTAATTATATACTATTAGTATATTATTCTAGTTTATAGTTTTTTTTAAAGCTGGTTCTTACTATTCTAGTCTAAAAAAAATTAGAAAAAAAAATTATAAAAGTTAATATAAAATAATTTAATAAAGTTAATATACTATATATTAACTAGTTTTAAAAAAATAATAATATAAAAACTAAATTTTTTTTAATAATTATTATTTTAAATCTATATATAGCTAACCGGCTTATTTACAGCTAGCCATATTTATAAAAATAAATATTAAATATAAAATAATTTAATTTTTAGTATTATATTATTTAGTATAGTTAATACTATTTTTTTAAATATATTTAATATTATTATAATATTTTTATATATTATTTATTTTATATAGAAGATTATAACTTATATTAATATTAGATTTATAATATTCTAAATATTTATTAATATTATTTTTATTAAAAATATTATTTAACTATCTATTAAGTCTGTCTAAAAAAAAAAATTAAAATAATATACTATTATAAAATCCGGTTTTTTTTAAACTAAATATTAATAATATAGCTATTATTAATATATTATAATATTTAATTAATACTAAGCTAAATATAAAAAAGTCTAAATTAATATTACTAAATATATTAATAATTATATTTTAAAAAATATATAAATTCTAGTCGATATATCCGGCTAAAATATATTAATATAAAAAATTTATATTATAATTTTTAGATTTAATTATTTTATTTATTATTAGACTATTTTTAGTTTATTTTATAATACTATAGTTAATATATTTACTAATACCAGTATTTATAATTTTTATTTTATCTAATAAAAAATATTTATATAATTATTTAAAAAAAACTATTATAATAAATATAATATTTAATATAATAATTTTTTTTATAATAATTTTTATTAATATTCTTACTATTATTTTTGTTTATTAATATATAAAAAATTTTATTATTTATTTAAAATTTAATTAACTAGTTTATTATACTAGTATTAATATTTTTATTATTAAATATAATAAGACCGGCGGCTATATTAATTTTTCTAAAAATATTTATAAATTTATTAATCTAAAGTTACTATTTAAAAAATTTAATATAAAAGCTATTTACTAAAATATTTATAATTATTAATTAATACTTTAATAGTAATAAAAAGTTTAATTAATAATATTAAAAAAATATTTAGTTATTATTATAATATTTTTATAATATTATTAATTCTAATAATATTATTACTATTAGTATTCTAATTACTAAAAACTAAAAAACTAAATATAACTATAATAAAATCTTAAAAAATAATATTAAAAATATTTATAATTAAAATATACTAAAATAATTATAGTTGAAAATAAAGCAGCCGGATATAATAATAAGCTTATAAAAAATAATATTAGATTTTAATAATAATAATTTTTTTATTTTTTAGTCCGACTAAAAATATACTTTTAAAATTATTTTTTTTAATACTTTATTTCTACAGAAACAGCTATATACTTAGAATTTTTTAATATAATATATACTAATTAATTAATCTAATTATAGTAGTTTTATTAAAAGATATTTACATATAAAATTATAATATAATTATTTTATAAAAATTATAAATCTTAATATATACTAATATTATTTATTATTTTCTAAAAATAAAAAAAAATTATATACTAGTTTAACCGATTTTTCTACAGCTATTATATTTAAAAATATATATTTTTATTTAAAAAAATTTTTAATAAGTTTTTTTTTATTATAATAAATATATTATATTAATATAGATTTATTTAAATCCAGCTGAAAAAAAAATACTACTAGTACTAGTAATATATAATATTTATAATTTTTTAAAAATATAAAATAGTTTTAAAATAATAATTTTTATTAAAGTAATAGCAGCTGTGGAAAAAATCTAAACTAAAAAAATCTAATATTTAATAATTAATAATTTTAATATTTATAAATTTTTATAAGCGGAAAACTATTTAATATTTAATTTATAATTTAGTATTAAATATATAAAATAATTAAAAATTCTAATTATATAATAATTTTTAAAAATTATTACTCCGGTAGATATAATTATTTAGCTGATTTAAACTAATAACTAGTTTTAATTAACTAGTTTATTAGTTAATTAATTCGTTAACTAATTAACTAATCTGCTAACTAGCTAATCTAAATCTATTATATTATAATAATCTAAATATCTGTGTTTTATAATAATAGATTTAGATTATAAATATTTTAAAAAATATTTAAGAAATATCAGAAAACTATTATAATCTTATTATTAATCTTTATTTTATCTTCTAAAAATACTAAAAGTAAATCTATTATATTAAAATAATAAATTATTTTTTAAATATTTTTAAATATTTATTTATTAAAATTAAATTTAATATATAGTTATAATAGAAGTATTTATACTTTTAGTATAACTAAAAAATAATAAGTATTATTAAATTTACTATTATAATTATTTTTTTTATATTTAATAGATAGTATTTTATATTAATTATTATTATTAATAATTTTATTAATAAATTTATAAATTAAATTACTAAAAATATTAAAATATTTATTTTCTAGCTGTAAATTATTTTATATTTTAAAACTAATTATAATCTAATATATTATTATTTATAAAAAACCGTACGGGCGTAAAAATAAAAAATTATTAATTTTAAAAAAACTTACTATTATATCTTCGAAATCTAAATATTAAAATACCGGTATATAGTTTAAATAATAAAAAAATAAATTATTTAATTTTATTATAAAATTTATTAAAACTATATAAAAAAGCTTAATAATAATTTATATAAAATATAAGATTTAATAAAATAAAATAAAAACTATTTATTATATCTAATATATATATTTTTAATAAAAAAAATAATATTATTTATTATTTTTTAAAAACTAAGATTAAAGTATTATTTAATAATTTTTTTTTAGTATTTTTTTTTATAAATCTTACTGATATTACCAGCTATATTTATTTAAAAAAGATAAAATAACTTTTTATTATTATTATTAAAATAATAAAAATTATTTATTAGCCGATATTTAATAAGATTTTTAGATCTAATAATGTTTCTAAATAAATATTATAAATAATTATAGCTGTTAGAATTCTTAAACTAGTTCTTCTACTAATAAAACTATTTAATTATTATATAAAATAGGAATATTATTTTTAATATTTTTAGAAGTTAATTACTATTATCTTTTATAAGTCTAATAAAAATAATTATAAAATATTTAAAATATACCAACTAATTATTTTATTTAATATTCTAAAAAAGATTTTAAAAAGTATAATTACTATTTAATTAAGTTATTTAATAAAAATTTATTTATTATTTTTAAAGAATTATTTTAGCAGCTGCTATAACTAGAATATTAAAATAATATTTTATATAATAATTAAAATTATTATTATAATTTAAAAAAAAGAAAAAATTATATTAATTTTATATTTAGATATTTTTAATATTTTTAATAATATTAGGTAATTAAAAATATTATATAATCTTTATAAATATTATATTTTAAAAATAGTTATTTACTAGATTAAGTTTTTTTTAAAATAATATATTATTTTAGTAATATTTAAATATATCTGCTTCTAGAAATAAATTAATATAGAGATTTTTTAAAACTTATTTTTATTTTTAATTTTTTATATTTTTTATAATATAGATTTTATAATAAATAAGTTTAAAAAGAATATTAGCTATATTAATAATATTATTATTATTATAATAGAAAATAGTAAGAAAAAAAACTATATTATATTAAATTAAAAATTTTAATATATTTATAAAATATGATTTATTATATATATATTAATATTTATATTTTTAAAATTTTATTTTATCTATTTTTATTATTTTAAATAATTAAAATTAATAAAAAAAGTTTCTATATTTATTATTAAGCTAGTTATAAAATTTATTATATTAGATATTTTAAATCTAAGAAGTAGCTAATATATTAATATAAATTTTATTAAAATTAGTTTTAATAGAAAATAATATTTAGACTTATTAATTAAATTTATAGCTAAATATTAACCGGTCGGATTTTTTTTAGAGCCTAAAATATTTACTATACTAAATTTTAAATAGAAAAAACTAGTTAAAAAAATATTATATTTAATTTTTTAAAATATTATTTAATAAATATTTTATATCTAATATTTATTTTTAATATACAAAAGTCTGTATTTTAAAAATTTTATAAATTATTAAAATTCTAGAAAAATCTAATTAAAAGTTTATTTTTATTAAATAATATTTTTTTATATTATTTATATACTTTTTATAATAATATATACTATATTAGTTTAGTATATCCCCCGGATCTATAGTTATATTAAATAATATAATTAATAGATCTATATATTTAATAAAATCTAATATTATATAAATAAAACTATATTTAAAAGTTTTTATCTAATAAATATTAATATTTTTAATATAAAACTCTAGTTTTTTTTTATTTTAGAATATTTTTATTAAATTTATTTATAGATTTTTTTTAGTTAGTTATTTTTTTATTATATATTTATCTTACTAACTAATAAATATTCTACTATAATCCAGTTTTTTAGTTATTATTAAAATATATAAAAAGAAATCTAAAACTTAATATTAATAATAAACTTACTATAATAAAATAAAAACTTTTTTTTATAATTTTTTTATAATAATATTTTTTAAAAATAGTAATTAATATTATTAAAAAAAAGTTTTTATAATATATTTTATTTATATAACTATAGTTTTAACTATTATAAAAATTTATATTAATAAATTAAAACTATTAGTTAGTATTAATTTAATAAAATAAATTAATATTATTACTATAATTTTTAATTCTCTAATAGTTTTTATAATCTATATAAAAATAAAATAGAAATATATAATATTAATAATAAAGCTAACTAACATTATTTTTATTTTTTAAGTAATAAAAAATAATCTAACTTTCTAAGATTTTTTAAAAATATATATTAATAATTAAAATATTCTTTAAATACTAAAAAACCCGGGGCTCTTATTAAAATAATATTTAGTAAAAAAATTATTAATCTAATTAATTAAAAATACTAATTTAATATTAATATTAATATTTTTAAAACTAGAAATATTCTCTTTTTTTAAATATCTGTATATATAGATATTTTAGAAAATAAATATATTAATAAAATAATTAAGCAGACTATAAAGTAGAAAAAAAAACCGGTTTTTATAATCTACTACTATAAATTTAAAATAAAATAAAAATAATTTTAAAGTCTTTTTTAAAAATTTAGATTAAAATAATTAATAAATAGGCTTGATAAATAAACTAATAATAATTAATATATAATAATTTTTTTTAATAGTAGATACCGGAGCTGAAAAAAACTAAAAATTTTTAATAATATAATAAATTAAATTATTTTTAAAAAATAGTTTTATTTTAAATTTATTTAGATAAAATAGATTTTAATAGTTTTTTTATTTTTATTAAATAGATAGATAATCTGGACTACTTTTATAAAAAGATTTCAAAGATTATATATTATATTTTTTTAAACTATTTCTATTATAGGACTTTTTAAAAAACAAATAAAGATTTTAATTTTTTATAAATATTAATAAAAATATTTACCGAGCTGTAGTAAATAAAATAAATAATTATATTTTTACTAATAACTAGTTAGTTATTTTATTTATTATTAATAATATTAATAATAATATTAATACCGAAAACAGACTTAAAGTAAGATTTGTAATAAAATAAATATATTATAGTTTTTAGAAACTTAGTATACTTTAAAAAATATTCTAATAATATTTATTAATTATTAATATTTTATTAATTATTTTATTATTTAATTATTTAGTCTAATAACCGGTAATATCTGCTATTTTATAAAAAATACAGCTAACCGGTAACTGTTTGGTTAATAAAATTAAAAATTAGTTATTAATATTTTTTATACCGATTTAAAATAATAGTAGCTGATAAAAAAACTAGTTAATTAGAAAAACTATAAATTAATAAAAAATATTATATATAATTAATTTAGTATAGGCTTTTAGACTTGCTAACAGAGTATAATAAATAAAAATAAATAGAAAGTATAGTAGAAAAATTAAAAAACTAGTTAATAGATTTGAATAAAAAAAATTAAAAGAATTAAAAAAACTAGTTAATAATTTTAAATAATATTTTTATAAAGAATTATTCTACTGCACGAATTAGTTTATATATATATAAACTAAAAATAAAAAAACCAGCTGGAGTATATAAAACTAGTTAGTATAATTAAAACTATTAATTAACTAAAATAAGAAAAAATAAGAAAGTCTTATTTGTTGTATATAGTCTATTAGTGCTTTTAGCTATTTAGATATAGTTCTGTATAGGGCCGCATCTGAGTATAATGGATATAATCAATTAATTAATTAATTAATATATTTTTTATACTGGACTATAATCTTTAATTTATATTAGAATTTTAAAAAAAACTGTTTTTTATTTTAATATTAAATAGTTTTATAGTACTGTATTCTATTTTTAAATAAATAAATAATTAAAAAATAATCTAAATCATTCAGATTATATTAAAATATAGAATTATTTAAGATTATTTATTATTAATTTATTTTTTTCAGCTGCAATTAAGAAGATGTTTTATGAGTTAATATTTAGTATTTTATTATATTAATTCTAATACTTAATAAAAGTAATATTAAAAAAAGCTATTTTAGAATAAATTATTTATATTATTTCTAATATTTCTAATACTACTTACTATTTTTAATAATTTTATTATTTCTAAAAATACTTCTAAAGTTAATTTAAATAAATATATTTTTATTATTAATAAGTATTTTTCGGTTATTTTAAATAAACTAGTTAATAGTTTATTAAATAAATTATCTTTATATTTTTATAGTTTTTTCATTTATTTAACCATATATTTTTTATATATTAAAGTTATTATTTCATCTATAAAAGTAGATATTTCTTTAAAACGTTGTTTTATTTAGAATATATTATTATTTATATTAAAAATATGAAAGACTTTTTATTTTAATTTAATATAAAGAAAGTTCTTAAATATACTATTATATATATAAAAAATATATAAAAATATTATTATAAGTTTATATTATTGATTATATTTAATAATTAGATATATTTATAATTATATTAAAAATATATTATATTATCCAGTTCTATATCTAAAAAAATAAATTATTAATGTATTAGTTTTTTTTAATTATTATATATATCGGCTGTTATATATACTATTTTATATTTTCTAATTTAAAAAATATATATTTTATTATTTTTGTTACTTGACTTGAACCGGTATATAGTATCGTAATTTTAATTTATTTAGTTATATATTAGATAAGCCTTTTTAAATCTAGACTAAAAGCTATTCCAAAGATTTTTCAAAAATTAACTTTATTGTAGTAAAATATATTATTTTCTGTAAATAATATTATATTTTAGTCTTATAGTATTTTATTCATTAAAAAAACTATAGTTTAGAAAATAATATATAAATATATTTATCTAATATTAATATTTCTAATTTTATTTATATATTTAAATATTTTAAATAGTTGCTATATTAATATATCTATAATATATCTATAATATATCTATAATATATCTATAATATATCTATAATATATCTATAATATATCTATAATCTATCTATAATATATCTATAATATATCTATTTATCTTTATCTATTTTTTTTCTTTTTTTCTTTTTATTTTAGAATATATTATTAATTTATATATTTATTTTCTATAATAATTCACCTTTTCTTTTTATTTTTATACTTTTAGTGTTTGAATATATTTAATTATTTATAACAATAAGAATACCTCTATTTTAAAGTCCGGTGTATATTATTATTTATTTATGATAATATTCTATTACTTATTTATATGGCTGTTTTTTTTACTGTTCTAGCAGCAAAACTTTAAGACTGTTGATTTCTTTTTTTTTGTTATTTTAAATAATTATAATTATATCAATTAATCATATTAAACTTTGTCCATAATAATAATTAATAATATATTAATAAAATAGTTTATGTTTTTTATATAAAATTAGGCTATTTAGTTTCGAAATATATTTGGTAAATTCTTAATAATAATAATTATTATAAATTATATAAAAGATTTTAGAAATTAATAAATAAGATAAGTATATTTATAATTTTTTTAGAGATTATAAACTTATTATTTTTAATATTATTAATATATTTATAATTATAAATACTTATTGAACCGGTAATAATATTATATATATTATATTTAAATATAAAAAGTAAACTATTTTTAAAAATATAAAATATATTAGTTTTCGAATTTTTCAAAAATTATAATAATTTTAAATCTATATTTATCGGACATATAATCTTTATAGATAGATATATTTATCAAATACTTTGTTAAGTTTAATAGAATATATAGTATATATAAAGTTAATATAAGAAATAAATAGAAAAATATTAACAATTTCGGCTATATATATTAATAAACAATATATTAGCAGGATATATATTAACCGAAATATTTTGAAAATTATACTTTTTTAGAATAATATAGGAGATATTTTCTAGAATAAATAAAACAAAGTATCTATTATAGTAATACCAATATTAGAATAATAATAGGTATATCTTAATTTATTTAGATTAGATATAAGTTTAAATACTTAAAAATAATAATTTTAAAAAAATATCTTTTAATAAAATAACTAGATTTAAGTAATCAGTATAAGAATAATAGAATAATTAGCTATTTAAATTATATAATAAAGTTTTTAAAAAATCTAAATTAAATATAATATTGTTAATTTAGTCATCTATATAGTATATTTTGTGGTTGCCAATTCTGTTATATGTTCAGAGGCCCGCCTTTTATACTGTTTTTAGGATTCATTCAGTCTTTTTAACTTTCTTCTATTTATCTTTTTTATAATTAATTATATTAATCTTATTATCTTTATGTCTATTGTATTCTACTATAATTAGTAAAATATTCTTATTATCTTAATAGTCCAAAGTATTATTCCTATAGATTAATTATTATATTATTCTCTCTAGATATTTATGTATTTATTTATTAATATTCTTCTATTTTTCTATCTACTAGTTACTAAACATCTCTATATTTTTTAGTTTTTATATTTTTATATCTACTATCTTTCTATTATCTATGTCTGTATTTATTTATATAAATTATTTGGCTTAATAAAATTCTAATCTTTTACTTTAATTCACCTATTTATTTTCTATATATATTTATTATTTTTAATCTTATCGAATTTATCTCTTTATTCTACTATTTCTGTATTTACTATATATTTGATAATTCTTTCTAATTTTTTTTACTGTTTTATTCTTCTTATATTATTTTCTAATTTTTTAGTATAGAAGTATTTAAAATATATATTTAATAATTTAATTATGTATCTATTTATCTAATTTATTAGTAGTATTAATGTTGTCTGAAATATGATATTAAATTATTTAATTTTATTTCTTTTTTTAAACAAATTATCTATATCTAGAAAGTAGAATATTATATTATATCTATTATATTATTTAATAGTTTGATTTTTCTATTTTTAAAAAATATTATTTTTATTCTTTATCTTAGAATAGCGACTCTAGTATCTAATATAAGATTTTTGTTAATTTTTTAATTATGTTAGTTTTTTTATTACTAATAATCTTTTTACTTTATAGTTAGTAGATTGAAACTATTAGTATATACCAAAAATCTTTATCAAACCGGCAAGGCCCCTGGATTATATTTATTTAAAACTAAATACTATATTATTAATATAATCTTGATTTTATATTTAGAGATAAATATTTATATTTCATTTTATAGAGTATGAGCTAGATCTTATGTTAAACA
>NW_024469080.1:8529-86024 GCF_003184825.1 Aspergillus fijiensis CBS 313.89 | reverse complement strand
GGGGTGAAGAACCAGAGATCGGTTTCCAAGTTCTCGCTTGTCGTGCGTAAGACTTGTGGAGGTTTGTATCCGGTGTGTGTTGGAGCTTTATATATGATTATACCTATACCACAGGCAACGAGCGGACAAGGATAGTATTTCCGTGGAGAGACCACGACAGCTTTCACGACTAGGGCATAATCGGACGAATTTGTCTCTCTAGGGCAATGCTGCCGCATAATGCGGATTACTTACATGCAGGGCACGCACTACACCGCTATTCAATCGGGGGAGATGGCGTTGCAGGCTGAGCTATATTTCCTGCATTTCTTGTCGATCAGCAGGATCTCTGAGACACATCAGTCTGTGCATGCACGAATCAGTTAGTTCGGCAGTCAACTTTGCTTGGACCATTGCCTCAAAGCGATTACGGTCTACCACCCGTACTCTTTCTCTCATGCACTGGCCTATTTCGGAGGCGTGCCCTTTCGGAAATCTGAGGTCCCCTTTCGATCCTAGCATCGACCTGGTTGGACTCCTCTGCCAAGAGGCAACTGCCACTCGAACCAATCTGCACGGACTTGGAGATCGGCTCAGCCGAACCTTTGCCGTTTTGGTAAAGCGGGGTCACTGCAGGATACTTTCTTTGATCTCGAAAAGAATGCGAGGCGGTCTCTCAGGGCTGGAGGGCGCCATGTGACAGTCGGCTTGGGAGGATTTGATCCGGGACGTCGACCCAGCACGGGATACTCTCACGCATATATAAGTACTCGCCATTGGATCAATATCGTATTGCTGCAGGCCTGCTATACATCCCCAAGTGATTCTCCCGCAGTCTGGACCACCCCAGCAGAATGGCCAATCCAAGTTTAGGAGGCAAGTTCATGGAGTTCGAAGGCGTGAGGTTTCCGCCGTTGCCGTCGGACTCCTACAGCCCTTCGCTCGATGGTCAAGTCACGAAGAGGATCCCCCATGATATCCCTCAGGATGAGCTACCCACCCGTCTATGTCTGAGTTGGGCTTTTGTGCTGTCTCTGTATACAACATCGCCGGATGTCCTGTTTGGGGTGCTCGATGACACACAGGGTCAGGGCAAGGGGGCGAATGCCATTGTTCCCTGCCACCTGGATCTGGACTCGGTCGACACCGTACGTGCTGGCTGTGCGATGGTCAACCAGTACTGGCAGATCAGTCGTCATTTTGAGCAGATGGGGCTGGACAATCTGCGCACCAGCAGCGCCGAGGCCACCCGTCTCTGTGACTTCCGCAACGTCTTGGTGATGCGACCGACGGCTGGCCTCGACGAGCCGGGCAGTGCCAGAGTCTTCGAGTCATTGAGTTCCCGGTATCCACTGGTCCTGATATGCGGCCTGGATTGCGCAGGTGTGACGGCCCAGGTGCATTTTGACTCGACGGTCCTCTCTCCCGAGATGTTTGAGTCAGTCCTGCACGCACTCTCGCACACTCTGGCACAAGTCACGTCCAGCCTCGACATACCTTGGGCGGACATTCAAACCAGCAACCCTGAAGATCTCCAGAAAAGTCTCCATTGGAACAAGCAGAGCGGCACTGAAACCAGCCGCGACTGCGTTCATCATCGGATCGAACGTCATGCTACCGAACGGCCACTGGCTCCCGCGATCTGCGCGTGGGACGGAGACTTCTCATACGGCGAGCTTGACCAGAGCGCGTCTTACCTTGCCCATCAACTCTCCCATGCCGGGCTCACGTCAGAAGGCCTCGTCTTTATTCTGTCGGAAAAGTCCAAGTGGACCCCCGTCGCAATCCATGCCGTCCTCAAGGCAGGAGGGGCTTTCTCGTTGATGGATCCCTCGCAACCGACTCACCGGCTCGTCACGCTCTGCGACCTCGCATGTCCGCATCTCATCCTGACCTCCCAGCAGCAGTACGCCAAGGCCCGTCTTCTCGGACCCAAAGTGATGATTATCCAGGAGATGAGCGCCGAACCCCCCGTCAAGGACCAAGTGGTGCCGCGGTTGTGGGAACGGATTAGGGTTGAGAGCCATCACATGCTCCATGTGGGCTTCACCTCCGGGTCGACAGGCACCCCCAAGGGCGTCGTCACCGACCATGCCGGCTTTACCAGCGGGGAGTCCGTCTCAGGGCTTGACAGCTCGTCCCGCGTACTGCAGTCGACATCGTACACCTTCAGTGCTTGCATGTGGGAACACCTGGTGGCCTTGACCTACGGCGCCTGTCTGTGCATTCCGTCCGAGGACGAGCTACAGAATGACATCGAAGGGGCCATTCACCGTCTCGGCGTCACCTGGGCGATGATCACTCCGTCCGTGGCGCGGGTAGTCGAGCCCACTAAGGTGCCCAGCATTCAGACCATGTTCCTGGTGGGTGAAGCGATCGGCCGGCTAGAGGTTGGGAAGTGGGCGCATCAGGTCGCCCTTCACTCCATGTATGCGCAGTCCGAGTGCGGGAGCCCGATCATGACGAAGCGGATCTTCGAGCCCCGGGACCTGTCCACAGTGGGATCCCCTGGCGCGGCGATCGGGTGGATTGTCGACCCCCAGGACCACAATCGGTTGATGCCGCTGGGCGCCGAGGGGGAGCTGGTGCTTCATGGGCCGTGTCTGGCCCGGGGCTATCTCCACAACCCCGAGCAGATGCACGCTACCTTCATCACGTCCCCGGCCTGGACAGAACAAGTCGGATGGGCCTCGACCACGCGGTTCCTGAAGACGGGGGATCTCTTCTCGCGCAGCCCGGTGGACGGGTCTTACCAGTTCCGCGGCCGCAAGGGCGGCAAGGTCAAGGTTCGGGGCCAGAGGATCGAACTGGCCGAGATCGAGTACCACCTGCGCGCCCAATTCCCGGAGGCCGTCCATGTCGTGGCAGAGCTCGTGCGCCCCCGCGATGCGGTTTCGCAGTATGGCATGCTTGTGGCCGTCATCCCCGTTGCGTCTGCGCGGTCTGATGGCGGAGATGCTGCTGGCCAGTGCCGGCTCCTGCCCCCCGATGCAGCGTTCCTGGCTCACGCACGACGGGCTTTGGACCAGATGAGCGAGCGGCTGCCGTCTTACATGATCCCAAACTCCTTCATCCCGGTGGCCCGTCTGCCGCGCACTGCGTCCGGGAAGATGCACCGCCGAC
This sequence comes from Aspergillus fijiensis CBS 313.89, assembly GCF_003184825.1. NCBI lineage: Eukaryota > Fungi > Ascomycota > Eurotiomycetes > Eurotiales > Aspergillaceae > Aspergillus > Aspergillus fijiensis. Next base: position 82,922 of record NW_024469080.1, on the reverse strand, counting down.
TCTTGGTCGAGGTCCTCTCCCAGCTCTCTCGAAAGGAGATCCTGGCGTACATGACAGTCTCCAAACCGTATCGCCCTCCGAGTACCGAGCGGGAAGCACTCTTACAGTCGGTTGTGGTCAAGACCCTGTCCCTCGCCCCGGAGGAAGTTGGGATGGACGAGTCATTCCTCAGCTTGGGTGGTGACTCGCTATCCGCGCGGCAGCTCGTCACCCTGGCGCGTGGCGAGGGACTCGGCCTCACGGTGATCGACTGTCTCCAGCAGCCCAGTCTAAGCTCCCTCGTCGAATGCGCGAAGCCCAGCCACCCAGAGCCTGTCGACCAGACCCCAGCAACCGCGGAGGACGACCCCTTCAGCTCACTGCGCTACGACTTTCTCAACAATCTGCCCACCCACCTCACCGCCGACATGATCGAAGACATTGCTCCGGTCCGCGAGACGCAGCTCTTTCTCGTGCAGTATCAGATCCTCGACTACCTCCAGATCCGGATGACCGGCCCGCTGGACCCCGTCCGACTGCGCCGGGCGTGCGAAGGGCTGGTGCAGAGCCACTCCATCCTGCGCACGATCTTCCTCCCCTTCCACACCGAGCACGTTCAGGTCGTCCTGCGAACGGTCGAGGCCCCCTGGCGTGCCGTGAGCCCGGCCAGCGCCGGCCAAGATGCCGACCTCTGGGCGCACGCCGTGTGCGCCGAGGACCGCAGCACCCCGACGCCTCTCAGCGGGCCCTTCCTCAAGTTCATTCTTCTGCCCGATGCCTGCCTGCAGCAACACACCCTGATCATCCGCATCAGCCACGCGCAGTTCGACGGGCTGTGCCTGGACACGCTCCTGGGCGACCTCGCCGAGCTCTACGGCGGGCAAACCCGCAGCCCGCTGACCATCCCGACCAGCTACGCCGACTTTGTGCGCAAATGCGCCACGCTGCGCACGCCGCGCGCCCTGCAATTCTGGCGAACCCTCCTCGCCGACTCGACCCCGACCGAACTCCCGCTCACCCCGTCCACCGCGGCCCCGCACCCGCCGGGAGAAACGTGCATCGTGGCCACGCAGGACATCCCCACGGCGCTGCCGCCGCCCGCCGGGACCACGTGGGCCACGGTCGTGAAAGCGGCGTGGTCGCAGGTCCTCCGCGAGCGCACGCGCCAGCCGGACGTCACCTTCTGCCAGATGGTCAACTGCCGGTTCGTGGACGTGGCGGCCCCCGAGCGCATCGTGGGCCCGTGCCTGAACCCGGTGCCCGTGCGCGTGCGCGCCCAGCCGGCCTGGACGGTGCGCGAGCTCCTGCGCGCCGTCCAGGACCAGCACGTCGCCTCGCTGGAGCACCAGACGCTCGAGTGGGGCGACCTCGTGGCCCACTGCACGGCGTGGCCGCGCGACACCGCGATCGACTCGATCGTGCTGCACGAGAATATCAACGCCAGCCCCGTCACCACGGTCAGCAACGACGCCGTCTGGCGGCTGAAGGCCCACAGCGTGGACAATCCGCCCGAGCGCACGATCTACCTCTACACGTATCCGCAGCCGGATTCGCTGTACGCGGTGCTGGTGCTGTCCAGTGCGGTGGGCAGTCAGGCCGAGGCGCAGCGCCTCGTGCAACGCTTCGCCGAGGTCGTAGGGTTGCTGGTGCATCGGCCGGGGGCGCTGCTCTCGGCCTTGTGAGGTTCGGGGTTAGGTGTTCGGATTGGTGTATGGCCCCTTGGGCCATTGTTTGTTTAGTTGAGGCCAACAGCTTTTGTTGCATTCACGATGGCAAATCCTCTCGTCTTCCCCCCCGGATCCGATATACATACTGGATAGACCCATTGGGAGTAGGCCCTTCTTTGCTTGGCAATATGTGATAAACTTCATTCCAGTTGCGTTACTCACATCTTTCAACCCCCTCACTTGGGAAGATGAAAATATAAAGTATGGAATATAAAATATAAATTATAAATTATAAAAGATTAGATATACCGGGAAAGGCACTACTCCTAAATGGGACTAGTTGTATTGACTAGTTGTATTGACTGGCTGTATTGACTATCGACTATTGACTATTGACGATTGACGATTGACTCTTGACTCTTGACTCTTGACTAATATTACTCCTCCAGCTCCTCCTCACAAGGCAACTCTTTCCGTCTTCCAGTCCAATCCAGTTCAGTGCACTGTCCTCCAACCCATTCACAGGACCCCAATGTCCCCCACCACCAGACGTAGAACTCGTCTAATCACCGGCTGGTAATTCCTCATCCTCGATTTCCTAACCCCTAACTCCTAACCCAAGGCGCAAACTTCATTTAGTCAGTCGATCAGCTAACCATTCGCATCGGCCAAACAGCCAACGATGCAGGGGTATGTTCATCTCCTAGGCTACTGGTTTCCCCTTCGAAGGTTGTTGACTATACTGAGCGCTGCGACATTCCCATTGCAGCCCGGCACCTGAAGTGTGAGTCCATACACGCCCAGGGAATCGCAGCTCTGATGCTTAACAATCCCCCAGGCGACACCAATCTACCCTCCTGTGCACACTGTCAACGCGCCGGCATCGGCTGCAACCGAGGCTGCAACGTCCGCTTTCGAAGAGGTCTACTTCTTCCCACGGACACGGCAACTGCTTTTCCCGGGCAGGATCTGTGGCCGTGCGTGGTGGGTCCTGGTAAAAGTTTCTCCTCCTGGGCACAGAAGATCTTGTTCTCACGATCATTGATAGTCGAGTTCCGGGATGAGACTGAGGCCATCCAGCAACTCTACGAGGTGGTTCCATCACCACAGCTCTTGGACGAGGATTGTCGGTTCGGGGGGTCGCGGGGTCATCCATCATCTAGTCCGTTCATAGACGATCCGAGCTCAAGCCATCCCGCTTGGCCGACGCACAGTGGCCACCGATCAGTCGGTGTGAGCGCCGGACGGAGCAGTCACGATAGTGGTCCGGTGGTCGCGAGAGCGCGGGGTCCAGTTCGCACCATTATCGGTCACCCAGGAGACCTGAGCACCGACAGTCCGCCAAGCAGCCAGCAGTCAAAGACGCATCATCCGTGCTTCAGCGCCAGGGAAGCGACCTTGATGCGTAACTTTATCGAGAACATGGCGTTATGGGTGAGTGCTACGAACTATGCAGGCTTTGTCTAGCAGATTGCTGATGCTCCGCGGCTCATGCACAGGCTGATATCACCGATCCCGACCGGCAGTTTGAGACCAATGTGCCGGTAAAGGCTGTCCAGGAGCCGGCTTTGCGCTCTGCAATCTTCGCCTTCTCCTCGCGGCACATTGACAGACAGCGCAAAGTGGATGCGTCCGAGGCTCTGCAGTACCATAACCACTGCCTACAACTTCTGATTCCGGCCCTGTCTGGCTCGAGAGCAGACATAACAGATGTCGTTCTTGCCACAGTTGCGGTTCTGCGACAGCATGAAGAAATGGAGCGTATGCTAAACAGACCAGTGACGTCTTGCTCTCGGGTGGTGCTGACAGTTTCCAGCTGACGACAATCAATTCCATCTGACCGGTACAGCGCGCATACTGAACACAATATCCTCATTCGGCTCGTCGGGAGGGTTGGGTGAGGCGGCGGCCTGGCTTTGTCTACGTGAAGATATATACATCGCGCTAATTTCGCAGAAGCCGCTGCGGACGAATCTCCAGAGCTTCCACAGGTCCAATGTCTGGGTGAGGGATGACGACTTTGCATGGGCAAGTCGGATGGTCTTTCTGCTGGCTAAAGTCCTAAGTTGCGCGTTCAGTCCCTGTGGTCATGAGTCCTCTCTGGATCTAAGCGGGCTGCAGAGACTGGCACAAGAAGTGGAAGCCTGGAACGATTCGAAGCCTACTTCTTTCGACGCGATACGCTCTGTACCACGGGGGGCAGATTTAGAGCAGCGATTTCCTGAGATATGGATGTTGCTGCCAGTCCACGGTGAGGGTCAAAGGACCGTATGCCTGCGATATCAGCTAACGCAGTCGACACTTTATAGTTGTTGGGGCACAGTACTACCATATCGCAAAGATCGTTCTGGCAGTCACCACTTGCCCTAGTCCCACGCTCGTTTCCCAAAATTTCCAAGTATCCAGACATATCGAGGTGGGTTGATTCTCGACAAGACCTAAGATCCGCCTTCATGGTTCCGTGCTCACGAGGCAAGAGCAGAAAGTAGTCAGACACCACCTCTTCATGGTCCTGGGTTTGGCCAAGTCTAACCCCAAAGCTGAAAATACGCTTTTCACCGCGCGTCATAGTCTTGTAGCATGTGAGTACTCCAGCAAACTGTTTAGGAGACCGTTAATGGGACCAATGACTTACCTTTACAGGGGGCTGGGTCATTCGGCGTAGAGAGGATCAAGAAGCTTCCGAGGCTCTTTTACGTGAAATGGAGACCAGGACTGGCTGGGATGTCACACGGACGATTCAGGCTTTACGGGAGCAATGGGCCGACGATGATTCTGACTGCTGACACCAGACTTAGATTTGCGGGCATGATACACCATTTGTTTCACCGAAGGAAGTCTGAGGTCAGAGCGTGCTTCCCCTGCTCGGGAAAAAGGCGGTCACGTCACGGGGATGGGGAATCTCAATATATGGAGATCAACATGGCAGATTCGGGATCGTTTCAACCCGATCAGAGGGTTCTTCCTACTCCCATTCGCTCCGAGCTTATGCAAAGTCAGGTTAGCTGCTGATTACGAGAGCCAGCCCGAAAGCTTATTGAGCCGCGGTGCCTACAGGAGGTTTTGCCATGACATCTCGCTGACTGGGGGAGCAAATGCTCCGTCAGGACCAGTATCCGCGACATTGGCCGAAATTCTCCTGCCGATAGCTCATATCATCGCCCCCGTGAGGAGAATTCGGGTCCATCTTGCGAATCCTTGGTTTTGATCTCCTGTGTGTTGATCAAGACAAGAGAATTGGCTCTTATGCAAGATGGCATTCCGTTTTGATTTCAGGGTCCTGTTCTAGCGGTGAACGGTCCCTTGACAGCAACCCCCGATGAAATCACCTTATAATAATAGAACAGAATGCGTTAACATCCTTGCAGGCTTTTGAAGCCTGTAATGAGTTGTAATGATCTGCAAGACGCAAAGGATCGATCGACGGCGTTGATCGACTCTGATAGGGTTGGAGCAAGCAGAGAATTGGACCCTGCTTTCCATCATCCATCTCAGGCTCACAAACCGGCTGGCCAGAGCAATGACGTCTCATCCACGTGGTACCATAAATGAGTGCACCTTTATACCTGAAACATTACCCTGCCAGGTCTCTCACACCTTCCACAGCATTTCGGATCGCGTCCGTCTTGACAACATTTATCTGCATTGACATTGTCAAGCAGCAGCCCGCAGTGGAAACAAAGCAAAGTCTTGTTCAAGATAAGACATCTCACTTGCTCAGCATAACAGCTGCTCACCGTGTTTCCTTGATTCAGCAACCGAGGTAAACTTACTTTCTTCGTCTTGCTCGTGAGACCAAGCCGGACTTCCTTGATTCTTTTGACGGCCCGATGCCGTTCTTCAGCACACAAAAACGACGACAACGACGACCCTTCATAACCCCATCGCTGCCTGATCACCAGGACAGCAAGCCTTCACGGACAGGCAGCCACTCGATCCGTGCACTTTTCACCGGCAAGAAGACCAGGCCTGCAGCCCATTCTAGTCCCACCACTCCACCGCTACCCAACGGCAGCGAAACCGGTATAGGACCGAACACCACCGCCCCTCAGAACACTCAGGGAACATTCTCAATCTCATTCCACCCCAAGACCCAAACCACACTCTGCTGGCAGAACATCGATCCCCCGCATGATCTACTGGTTTCTCTCGACGAGAAAGCCCTGGAACAGCAATTCCTGTTAAACCGACCCCGAGCCACCGAGATGATCGACACCAGCAGAACCACGTCCCCAAAGTACACGTCCCCGAAGGGAGTGGCCGCCTCCCTCCTCCCGGGCTACAACGACGTCAGCGGCTCCGTCATCGTCGACTGGGACGGGTATCCGCATTTCCTTTCCCCGCAGGAGGAAGTCGATCGCAAACTGCAGCTGGAGGCAGCGGTGCAGGAGCGGATGTTGGGGTTGCCCGGTGCCCACCAGCAGGAGGGTCATTATGCTCCGCCGAGGTATACGCCGGCGAGCTCGAAGTCCGGATCGCGGTCCTCGCATTCGAGTACGAGTAGTGGCGGGTCATCCGGTCGGAGATGATGGGGCTGGTTTCTCGGGGGGCTCGGGATAAGCAGGACAGCGACTCCAGGACGACTTCGACGTGCATTTCCACGGATTCGTGAGCGTGGATCCGTTGATGATGAGCGAGCGGGGATGGAAGGCACTTCTCGACTCGGTTTGCCGTGCCCTGGGAGCTGAGCCTCGAACGCAGATTTATGATTGATGAACTTACGACTGCGTGGGACGGGATATGCACGATGGATGGATGATAACGAATAAGTGATGCTGATACTGAGTATGGATTATGATGATGATGAAGACGGTGATGATGATGACAATGATAATGATAATGTTAGGCCGGATTGATGGCGAAACGGGAGGCTTTTGTTGATTTCCAATCCAATGCGATATGATATATACAGTACATCCTTTTTTTAATGCAACCTCTGAATGTAAAAAAAAAATCGAGTATCTATGCTATGCCACCAGCGACGAAAGCCTAGTTCCGGAAGAGTCTCAACCCACCCTCCTCACGATCGACATCACTATCCTCACCAGCAGCTGCATCCACATCTTCATCTTCATCCTCCTCCCGTAGCATACCGCTGGCCGTGTTGCCCAGCAACGAAGCGAAGAACTCCTCCCGGGCGTGGCGGGTCCACGCGCCGCGGTCCTCCGGCGCCATGAAGTTCTGCAGCTTCTCGTGGATCTCAAACTTCATCTTGCGGCCCTTGGAGGCGCGGGTGTCCACGTCGCGTTTGACCTTGTCCTTGCGCATCCCGGTGACCGGGTGCACGGCCGACAGCCGCGAGGGCAGCTGGAGGTGCAGGGTATCGAGGCCGTTGGTGATGGCGTCCGAGGAGGACATGCGCTGCTCGACCAGCTCGCGCAGCAGGGTCTGGTAGAAGACGGTGTCGTCGTAGAGGGGCTCCACGGGCTCGTCGGGCTGCTCCGCCGCCTCTTTGGTCGTGGTCGTCGACTTGGCGTCTTTGGTCGTCGTAGTAGTAGCAGTGCGGGCGCGCTTCACGGCACGGAGCCCGGCGGCCGTCTCGGTGGCGACCTGCGCGTCCAGCACGGTGGAGATCGTCTGCGAGGCGGTCGAGGCAGACAGCAGCTTGCCGCGCGCGTTGGCGGTGGTCGCGGCGGTCGCCCCGCGGACCTTCTGGGACCACTTGTCGAGCACCGCGCGCCGGTGCGCCAGCGACTCGGCCTCGAGGGCCGTCATGCGCTTCCACAGCGAAGCGGACGAGGTGGCCGGCGTGACGGGCGCCGGGCGCTTGCGCTTCTTGCTGTCATCACCCTCCTGCTGCTGCTTGTGGTGCGCGTCCGCCAGCGCGAGGCGGAGATCCTCGAGGGTGGACCACAGCGCCAGGGCAGCGGATTCGGCGGATTTGATGGCTTCGCCGTCCAGAGGTTCGGGGACTGCGTCGGCGTCGGGAGTACTCTTCTCGTCGGTGGTGGATGAGTGTTGCTGGGCGGCCGCGAGGGAGAGCTGGTTGATGGCGGTGAGGCCCTTCTGGAGCTTGATGCGGGTGTTGAGGAGGGCGTCGAAGGTGGCGCGCTGCTGCTTCACGGCTTTGCCCTTGGCGGCGTCGGCTTTGGCGGCCTGCGAGATGGTCGCGGCGATGGTCTTTTGGTCCGAGGCCATTAGTTTGCGCAGTTCCTCGCGGTCGTCGGTTTTGCCGGTGCGGCGGGGTTCGTCGTTAGAGGCGTCGGAATCGTCATCCTCATCCTCGTCCTCGTCGTCCTCATCGGATGGGAAATCATCCTCCCCTTCGTCATCGTCATCCTCGTCCTCAAAACCGTCCATCTCATCCGACCCATCGGTATCCATGTCGTCGAAGCTGGCCTCCTTCTTGGCCTTCTTCCCGGCACCCTTGGCCGGTCGGGCAGTCTCCTCCTCGCTTTCTTCGTCGTCGGAGATATCCTCATCGTCCTCGTCCTCGTCGCTGCCTAGCTCCTCATCGTCATCCTCCTCGTCTTCCTCATCGCTGGACCGGGCCGCGAACGGGTCGTCCTCGCTCTCGGCTTCGAGCGCCTGTCTGCTAACTTTCGAGCCGGCGTACTGCTTCCCTAAGGCGACCGGATCCTGTTTGCGAAGCTTTCCCTTGCTGAGATAAGTCAGCGTCACCCTCGTACAATCCAGCCATCACAACAGACGACTATCCAAGATAATCCAGGGTCAACACTCCGGGGAGAAAAGAACCTACCCAACAGCCTGATAATGCTCTCGTCCCGCATCAGCATCCACGGCCTTTCCTCCCTCCTCATCACTCGATTGAACACCGCGATCGAGATCCTCGGGGTCGAAATCTGCAATTGGGCGCAAAGACAAGTCAGTCAGACCCAGGGACAGAAAACTCAACCCCAGAAAAAGCAAGGGAAATAAAAACAAACCTCTAGGAGTAGGATCCTCCAGCTCAGCGAGCTGTTGCGCCAGCGACTTGGGAGCCATAACGTACAGGGACAGGGTACAGCAAAACAACGGCCAAAAAGGTTCGTAGTGGCTTGCTGTTTCCGCGCCAACTTTTTTTTTTTTTTCTGGGAGGAAGTTCTGCCCGCAAAATTTCGGGATGCGGTCACGGGAGAACTAACTCCTTCAAGCCGGAAAGCAGCTATGGAAGGCAGGTTTGACCGGCGGTGAAGGACCGAAAATCGGGCAGTATCCTTGATCTTCCGTCTTGCGTCAAGAATGTTGGATTCTCACCGCCGACCACCCACCCCATTTCGCATCGCTAGACTTCCACAGGCATCATGTTGGGGAAGAGGTTCTTCTCGACCGTTCGGGTGCTGCAGCATGATAACCCTTTGGTATAGTTTTTCTTTCCATTATCTCTCGGGATAGGGTTCGGTTCTTGTCTAACGTAGTGGTGGAAAATGGTAGGGCCTCCCACGCTCGGGCACTCCGCCCTCCCTCCGCAGCCGCCGCGGGCTGCCCGAGAAGCGCAAGATCCGGGACGTGAAGAAGGTGATTGCCATTTCGTCCGCGAAGGGGGGTGTAGGGAAGTCTACGATCGCCGGTACCTCTTCCTCCATACGATACAACAACACAGATGACGAGACACAAGAAACTGATGTGAGATGGAACAACAAGTGAACCTCGCGCTGGCGTTCGCGCGGCGCGGCATCCGCACGGGAATCCTGGATACCGATATCTTCGGGCCTTCGATCCCGACGCTGTTGAATCTGAGCGGGGAGCCCAGGCTGGATGAGAGTGTGTCTCCCTTCTCCTCCTTTCAATAAAAACGGCCAAGATCCCTAAATCCAACCCCACTAACCGCAACCGCTATACAAAAATAGACAACTGCCTCCTCCCGCTGACAAACTACGGCCTCAAATCCATGTCGATGGGCTACCTCCTCCCGCAAACGCAACAGCAACAGACCCCTTCGTCGACAGCAGACCCCGTCCCCATGGACAGCACCCCGATCTCCTGGCGGGGCCTGATGGTTACGAAGGCGATGCACCAGCTGCTGCACAGCGTCGCGTGGGGCCCGCTGGACGTGCTCTTCCTGGACCTGCCGCCGGGCACGGGCGACGTGCAGCTGACCATCAACCAGGAGGTTGTGCTGGACGGGGCGGTGGTCGTGACGACGCCGCAGGACATCGCGCTGCGCGACGCCGTCCGCGGCATCGGCATGTTCCAGCGCATGGACGTGCCCGTGCTGGGCATGGTGCGCAACATGGCCTTCTTCCGCTGCCCGAGCTGCGGCACCAGCACCGAGATCTTCGGCCACGGCCACGACCACCTGCGCGGCCGCGAGGACGACTGGGGGGTGCGGGCCGAGTGCCGCCGGCTCGGCGTCGAGTTCCTCGGCGACGTGCCCCTCGACGGGACCGTGTGCAAGGATGCCGATCGCGGGGTGCCGACCGTCGTCGCGGAGGAGGGGAACCCCGACAGTGGGCGGCGGGCGGCGTTCTTGGGGATCGCGGAGGAGGTGGCGCGGAAGGTGGGAGTGCAGTGGTGAGGATTTTACTGTTTTTTGGGGAAAGGTAAGGGGAAAGGAGGGAAAAGGGGGGTTGTGTATTATATGGTCTCCTTTTGGTTCAAGTGTGTACATATACCCTGGCAATTGAGTATGATTCTTCGAATCGTTTGAGTTGATTGGTATTAATGCTGGATATAGATGGACTTTGCTGCGTCTTGAACAAAAAACCAAAACTAAAGTGCAACTATGTAAAGCTGGGTATAACAACCAACAGACCTCCCAAGGAACCAAAGAAAATGAACACTGGTCATGCCTATATACATCTTGTGAAGGGGAGACATCACCTGTACAATACAATGACATCAACCCTCAGTGCGCAACGTACTCCTCCGCCGTCTTGAAATACTCTCGGTCAGGCAAGCCAGGCCGCGGCGTCGACTCTGCCTCGTGACCATCAGGACCCAGGCCCGGGGTACCGACCTCACCATCCCCAAGCTCACTTGGCAGAGCCTCGAACGAGCGATACGCAGATTCGTTATCGCTAGCCATGCCCAGCACTCCCTTGGCATTGAGCACAGCACGGGTACTCGCTGCATCGAGTCCGTTCGTCGTGGTCACGGCCAGAGACTTCTCGTCGCCGATTGTGCTCGTATCCTCCGGCGGCTCGGTCGTGAGCCCACTGCGGATGGTGCCCGACCCGGCATTGGACGAGGCCCGGTGTCGCAGTCGTGAAGCCCAGTGAGAGTCGCCTGTGTTCGGAATAGCGCCCGCTTCATGGAAGAGCGCGCGGGTGCTGGCGTTCTCTTCTTCGAAGTTCTTTCCCTCATACCCCGGCAGGACGAGCATGGGAGTGAAGCTCTCAAGCGACGGGGCTTTGGTGTGTGAGTTCGCTGATTGATCGCGCGTATCATCATCTACCTCGGATGGGACCTTTGTTCCCGACGAGCCACCCCCATTGCTCAAGCCATTCGACTGGGGTTTGTTGGAGAAGTCCTGCACGGAGGCGCCAGTCACGGCGACGGCGCGCTGGGTGGCGAACGCGTTCTCGTCCGTCTGTTGCGCAGCCTCTGCCTTCATCGACGCTCCCGCTTGGCCGGCATCGACGCTCGTCCGTGTGGACCGGTCGCCCTTCAACTGTTCTTTGACGACGGTGCGCTCGTCATGCTTGCTGGCCATCTTACTCCACATAGTCATTGGGTAGCTCTTGCCGCCAGTCCTGGATGGCAACACGCGCGGGACGGTGCGCCGGGCAGCAAGGGAGCTCGGCGGTGGCAGCTCGCCTTGGAAATTCTGGAGTCCATACGCCAGCTCCTTCATGCGCTGTCGTTGAACACGGAGCTTCTCCTTGGCGAATCTGGTATCCCATTCCTTCTTCGCAGACAGCCACTTGCGCACGAGCACAGGGTTGAATACTCCCACTTTGGACGGGGGGATTTGGAGCACGGAGCACGCCGATGGGGGATCCAAAGGGTATACGTTGCCCTTCTTATCCACTCGCTGCCGGATCATGCGGTCCTTGAACGCGGGTAAGGGGTCCCCGGCCTTGCCAATGCAGTCGACAGGGGTGTGAGAATTTTCCGATTCTCTCTTGGATGGGTCCTCGCTGCTATCAGTGTCGCTGGATACACCGTGGTCGTCAACAATCTCGACCTCGGTGTCTTGCGCGCATGCAAGAGCCCAGGCGCCAAATTGCGCAATCGCCCGATACATGTATTTTGCCGGATGGGTGAAGCTGAGAGTCGGCGCCACATGACATAGGTCGTCCCAGACCTGGAGTTGAACGTAGGTTCCCTGATACTTGTGAAGGGTTTCCCTGTTGGGGTCATGCTCGTCGAGAAAAGCATCGCCAGGCGGGTACGCGGCCGGGTTGGCCGCCTTGTGGGCCACGTAGAATTGCTCATCCCTCAGCATCTCGCCGCCTCCACTCTGAATCAGCAGTGGAGGCAGTCCTCCGAGAGAAGGCTGGAAGATAGGGGACACGAGTGGGTGGGTCAGAAAGTCGTTGGTCGCATACATGTGAATCTGGTCCTTGATCTCGACCGTTTCTCCGTCAATCGGGATACTGATCTTCTCATTATGAATCTCGGTGGACTGGCGATCCGAGTTCGTGCGCTCGGCTTCGGAAGAGCTGCTCTTGTGCATCGAGTAGCCCCTTTCCGCCGTCTCTTCGTCCCGACTACTTTGCTCGGGGACAGCATGGCTGGGCTTAGCCGGGTTCACCTTGAGTGCTTTCTTTAGAGAAGCAAGCTCATCTGCGTTAGGGGGCGGCCACGCCGGAGACGGCTTGTGCATGAAGCCGTACGGAGGAATATAGTCTCCGGGGTTGTCTTTGACGATGCTAGGGAATGAATGGGTCAAGTCCACCCAGGGTGAAATCAAGATAGCCCCCGCCGGCAGAGGAAGCCCTTGGTCGCGTAGGAGAACCAGCATACTTCGGCCGTTAGCTGCAGCTTGCAGGATTGACCGGACCTCAGACTTACGAGAGAACCAGACCTCCTCCGGCAGAGTCACCGGCGAAGAGGATTTCCTCGGGCTTATGCTCTTTTAACAAGAACAGGTAGGCTGCCAGTGAATCCTGCATTCCACAAGGAAAGGGGAATTGCGGCGCCAGGCGATATTTAGCTAGACAGGGAATCAGCTTGATTCGGGGGTGGACACTGGGACCTATCATTAGGTCGAAGACTCACTTGAACACGGTCAGTAAGAGATGCTTCGATTCAAGGATGACATAAAAGGCTTACCGTGCAAAGACCCTCCCCTTCAACTTCCGCGCATGGCGCTGCATCTGATACCGATGTGTATCCAAGCTGCCAAAAAAGTACGCCCCGCCATGGATGTACAGCATGATGCGCTTCTGGCTGGGGTGGTCGCGATCTGTGCGCTTCCGCTCGTTGTAGTCCTCCTTCATCTCGATCCATTCCGCCTTCAAGTCCTCCGCGGGGCCGCGCCACTGCCACCACTCTTTGCCGCCGACGCGGGCGACGCCCTTCGGGCCGAGCTGCTTGTTGATCGCATCAGCTGCGCCGAGTAGACAGTCCTCCGGCACGGTCACGGTTTCGAGCTTCACCCAATGCGGCGCGGGCACCCGCTGGCAGGTGAAGGTTTGGAGGTCTTCTAGACTATGCTTGGAGGCGTAGATGAGGAACTCGCGTAAAATGCGGATGCTTTCATCGTAGGAGATGTGGACGTTTGGTTTGTGGTGGAGAGATTTGCGGTGGAGGTACTGATGGCAGGAGAAACGGGTGTCAGTTGGTCAGTTTGGGGAGGGAAGGAATCGACGAAAGGTGAAACGCGATGGAGCCATTGTTGGCAGCGGATGGGAAGGATGAATGACCCACATGAGAGATCAGGGTCTGGAGGACGGTCGGAGTGAGGGCCAGACTCAATGCGAAGGTATTCAGGGGCATGGTTCTGATGCGCTAGATGAGGGAGGAACAAGCCTCACAGAAGGTCATGAAGCCTTGAAGAACTGAGAGGAAGTGGGCGAGGTATAAAAGGGCAGGGTCGGATGGAGGAAGACCTCAGGAGGAGAGGGGGTGGCAGCGCAAATAAACCAAAGGGAGGGAGGGATAGGAAGCAGCGGAAACACAGAGAGACGAACACGGAGTGGGCCAGGAACCGATCGATATAATCTTAATGGATCAGTCGACCAATGTCTGGGAGGAGAGACAAGGGCTGGACCCTTTTGGGAGTAAATGAATGGCTGTGCTGCGAGGAACAACAACGCAGTGCATCATCATCATCATAATCATCACTGATCCATTGATAGTCTGGTGGTGCATCCCCTTTGATTGATGGATTCCTCAGGCCCAGCCGAGGTCGGACTCAATGATGTCATCACCGACCAACGTCCCACTAGTCCCTTTGCGGAAGCTGCGTTGGCTCGGGCGCTCGATGGCAGTCATTGAAACGCTCGTTCAGGCAAGAGTCGGTCGCATGGAAACAGTCCGGCATCATGGATGTGTAGTATCCAAAGTTGCTGGAGGCAATTTGCGACCGAGGGTGGTCTGTTCGTTGGAGAGGTGCAGAGGTGCAGAGGGAAAGAGGAAAGATGATCTGTATGACGCCGACACGAGTGGTGCGCTCCAGTAGCTTCTCCATTGGCCCACTTTTGCAGCCAAGCTTCTGATAAGGACCCCATTGCTGCGTCGGACGAATAGCTTGAGGCTTAGCCGGTGACCGCTATAGCTTCAGCTGGGCTCCAGCTGGGTCTCGACTGCTGGGACTGCTGGGTGGCTTGAGGCTGGGTTCTGTGTTGTCATACTTCGAGGGTCTGACAGCAGGAGGTTGTTGGACAGACAAGTATTAGCAAACAGCTGGACTCAAATCACCCTCACCGCCAGCCGATTTCGCTCAATCGCTAGAATCACCTGACCTTTTTTTTTGAGCAGTGCCAGTGTCTGTGACCAGATGTCAGCTTCATATTACAAGCATGAAACAGCTTCAATTGTGCGGGAAAATGTATTTACAGAGAGATCCATGCCAGTACAAACATCCCAGTCTAGAACAGCCGCCATGACGTCTCCATTAGCGGAATCTCCTCTTAGCATGCTATCTTATCGCGACTCCGACCAGAAAATCCACCACCACCAAAAACATTCCTCTTCCAACCACTCTCTCTGCCACTTTCACGTCAACCTCCACTTTAATCCACACCATCAGCAGACACCCGTTCTACAAGCCTGTACACGAACCACCCACCCAAGATGACGACGACAACAACAGCAACGAGCCCCTACCCAACCACAATGAGAGCCTGGCTCTACAGCCACACCAACCCGACCCTCGAAGCCAACCTCACCCTGGAGCCCTGCGCCCGCGCGCCTCCCGGGCCTCTCAAGCCGTCGCAAGTCCTCATCCGCGTGCTGACCGCCGCCCTGAATCCCGCCGACTACAAAGTCCCCGCGATGCCGATCATCACGACGGCCCTGATCCGCAAACCCGCCAGCCCGGGCCTCGACTTCGCCGGGGAAGTCGTCGCCACCGCTGACAACCACAACAATAGCACATCGTCGTTCAGACCCGGCCAAATCGTCTACGGCACCCTCGACCTGCCCACCCAATTCGGCTCGCTGGCCGAATACCTCATCGCCCGAGAAGAGAACCTCCACCCGATCCCCGCGGGGGTCGAGGTCGACCACGCCGCGACCGTCGGCGTGGCGGGCATGACGGCGTGGCAGTCGATCGCGCCGTTCATCGCCCCGGACACCGGGGCCAACGTCTTCATCAACGCCGGGTCCGGCGGGTGCGGGATCTACGCCATCCAGATCGCCAAGGCGCTGGGGTGCACCGTGACGACGACGTGTTCGACCAAGAACGTGCCGTTCTGCCGGGAGCTGGGCGCGGACGAGGTGCTGGACTACACCGCGGAGGATGTGGTGGCCGTGCTCAAAGCCAAGGGCCCCGTGTTCGACCACATCGTCGATCACATCGGCCTCCCCGCCGAGATGTACAACGAGTGCCATGCCTTCCTCAAGCCGGGCAAGGTGTTCGCCCAGGTCGGCGCGACCCGGTTCCCGACCTTCGCGACGCGGCTGCTGCGCCCCGGCTTCTTGGGCGGCGGGAAGCGGAGGTACCTGCCGATCTTCTGGAAGCCCAGGAAGGCGGATCTGGTCACGGTGGGGGAGCTGATCCGGGATGGGAAGGTGAAGGTTGTGCTGGATAGTGTCTACGAGTTTGAGGAGGCGCCCAAGGCTTTCGAGAAGTTGCGCTCGGAGCGGGCGCGCGGGAAGGTGGTGGTGCATGTATCGAGTCGAGACTAGGAAATGAGATGGGATGGATGAATGCTTGAGAGGTACAGATTCGCCATGCAACGCTTTCGTGTTCTCTATGTACAGTTACGTTGATTATGATACCACGAGGGGTTCGACTCGAGCAGTCACGCCCCTCACAAATAAACAACCCCAAAAAACCCGATCATTTTTTCGGTTGCAAGAAGGTCATCGCCGCCACGGCCATGGCATCCACTGCCGTCTGCAGCGTAGGTTCAATAACCGGAGCGAAAAACGGCGAGTGGTTACTCGGCAGCTCGCGCACGACATCCCTCTTGACGGCATCGTCCCAGGTGTCGGCATCCACGCCGCCAAACGTCCACATCACATACGGCGCGCCCACAGCCGTGGCCAGCAGCGAGAAATCCTCACTCGCGGCCGCGGGCTCCGACTCGACGAGCCCGTCCTGGAAATAATCCCCAAAGGCACCCTTGAGCGTCTCGACCAGCTGCCCATCATTGATCGTCGCCGGGGTGGAATACGTGAGCTTCACCAGGGGTTTCTCCACGCAGCCGGCGGCCTCGCACTCGGCCTCGACGATCCGCCGGATCGACTCGACCACGCGCTTCCGGATGCCCGCATCATACGTGCGGACATTCAGTTTGAGGTCACAGTAATCCGGGATGATGTTGTGGGCGTGGCCGGCCTGGATACTGCCGCAGGTGACGACGGCCATCTCGCCGGGGGTGACCTCGCGGCTGACGATGCTCTGCAGCTTGGTGACGACGGCGGCGCCGGCGACGATGGGGTCGATGCAGGTATGGGGCGCGGAGCCGTGGCCGCCGCGGCCGTGGATGCGGACGTCGAAGGCGTCGGCGGCGGTGAGGAAGCGGCCGGCGCGGACGCTGACGGTGCCGGTGCGCATGCGCATGACGTGCTGGGCCAGCACGACCTCCGGGGCGGGGATCCGGTCGTACAGCCCGTCGTCGAGCATGGCGCGCGCCCCGTCCAGCTGCTCCTCGGCCGGCTGGAAGATGCACACCAGCGTGCCCGCCCAGTGGGCGCGGGCGGCGTGCAGGAGCGCCGCGCTGGCCATCAGGCTGGCTACGTGCGTGTCGTGCCCGCACGCGTGCATCACGGGCCGCGTCACCCCCTCCGCGTCCGTCGTCTTCTTCGTGCTGGCGTACGCCAGCCCCGTCTTCTCCTCCACGGGGAGCGCGTCCATGTCGGCCCGCACCAGCACCGTGGGGCCCGCCCCGTTGCGCAGCACCCCCGCCACCCCGTGCCCGCCGAGGTTCGTGTGCACCTCAAACCCCAGGCTCCGGAGGTGCTCCGCGGCCGTCGCGGCGGTTTCCTGCTCCTGGCCCGAGAGTTCGGGGTTCTGGTGGAGGTGGCGGTAGATCTCCTCGAAGGGCTTGAGGTCCGGGCGGTATTTCGCGATGATGTCCTTCATGGTGGATGGTGCTGATGCTGTTGCGAGGAGGGGTGTTAGAGGTGATGACAATGGTGGAGTGCAACGGATGAAAGGCGGGGAAACGGTGCAGTGGGTATGGTAGTATGTGGTGGGGGCTCACCTAGAATCTGCATTGTTGGCTGTTGCCGGGGGGGGTGGGAGGTAATCAATGCTACTTATAAGGAGGGATTGGCTAGGGTGCAGCTGAGACAGCGAGTTGAACATGACAACATGAACATTCCAGGTGAGATTCGGATTGTCGAGGATCGGCAGTGCATGCGAACCAGCGTTCAGGACGATTGCCGAGTAGAAGCAAGCGGAGAAATGTTCGATAAGCCAGGCTGCTTACTCCCAACTCGTCGTCATGGCCGATAAGCTCCAGTGGTTCGGCGGACGGCGGAGCTGGCCGCGAAACCCTGCCATTTCCAGCAACTCGGCAGTTTGGGGTCGATTGACTTCAGTGCTCGGCTATCTGCTTCTTGGCTGAGGGGGAACAAAGTACAGGCAAATAAGAACAGGGGAGGAGAAGTGCTCGCTCTGTTTAATTTTTATCACAAAAATAAGATTGTTGGGGTGGAGGGAAACGAGTATGGCAAGCTAGATCCTATACCGAGACAGGAGGCTGGGTGGGAAAAAAAAGGAAATGCAACTGCTCACACTCGGACTCGAACCGAGGATCTCAGCATTACTAGTGCTGCGCTTTACCATCTAAGCCATGCGAGCTGATTGGTCAAGAAGAGTGTCAATTGCATACATGAACCTTTTAACACATAACCGGGTTGCACCGCAGCTGCTGTCGTCCGTCTACCCCGCACAAGTGTTGCAACAAGACTGGAGTTGATTCTCAGCCGCATCAAGTTTATGGTTGTGTTGCAGTCAAGCATCTGTCCCCGGCCTGAAAGGGAATATGCTGAAATGTTCTAGGTGGACAGAGAATGGAACCATTCATTACAATCATTCCGAGCCTTGAGGATGCAACAAGGGGCGGGCCTTTGGGGGCAATGAAACGCTAACTGTTGTCCTCTTCGGATATCCATAAACATTGTGCTCCCCGTATTTGTCTGTTCTAGATTGCTGACCGTCCAAGTTGAACATTTGCATGTTGATATTCTTGCAACATGCTGGTAACATAGCATCGGAGATTCAGAGGGAGTTGTCATAAGTCTAAAATCTAGAAATAATGTCTGTCGTGCGACCCACGGTCTACAATACCCCTTGTCCGGCCGGAAGTACAGTACATCAATTCACCGCTTCAGACAAGACCCCGAAACCATTCACAGCATGACACACCAGAGTGAGTAGATAGTCTCTATAGTGATATCTCCTTCAGAGTCGAAGCTAGCGCAACTAGTACCAATAGTAAATGCCCACACAGTGAATGATGCTGCTCAAGTAACTCGCCAATAAGTGAATATACCTCCTCAAGGCGCAGAAAGTGATTTGAGATACCATGTTTTTATGGTTAGGATCCCCACCCTCTAGACCTCACCCTCACCTCATCCACAAACTGACCGGTTCATCCTTCTGCCAACTCACAAATCTCCGCCTCTAAACAAGCTCTTCTACCACACAAACCCCTCCACCACCGACGAAATAAACCTCAATCCACAGCCCACAGCAGAAATGAACCTCCGCAGCCTCGCCCTCTTCCCCCTCCTCGCTGCCCTCGTCCACGCAGCCGTCATGAACCCCGTCGACGACCTCGCTGACCAGGCCCTGGATCCCGGAATCAACTACTGTAACCGGAACTGCGTCAACAACGACCGCTGCCGCGGCAGATGCGGCGTGTGTGTGAACCACAAATGCAAGGCCAAGGAGTAGTACGTCATTCGTCGTTGTGCAGATTAGAGCTCACGATGCTATATGTACTGACAATCGACCGTTCATGTGCAGAACCGCAGTTAAATTATCCTCCATGGTTTTCACCCCGTGTCTTTGCTGGGTATCGAAGCCTCTGCCCCAGAGGGAGGCATGATCAAAGGGATTATCGAGATGACCAGGTGCATGGTGTTCTGGCGTTGAGCCTTGGGAATGAGAGGGGATGTGTTACAACTCGCTTTTCACACCGGGGATAACTTATACGATGGGTTGTTTCCTTTGTTTTCGGGGATATGGAATTCGAGATGGGTTGTTTTGTACTGAACCGGGATATTCTGATCTTGCTGGGGCGGGTGTCGACTTCCGGCATTGTATGCTGGTCCTTCGTGGTTACTGGATGCATGTTACAGGGTTCCGACGGCCTGGGCCGCTGGATCTTGATTTCTGGATCGGACACAAGATAATCTATCCGTCTATTTGTCCACAAATGACATTTCCAATTCGCTGGATGAGAGTAGGCGGCATGTCCAGCCGATTATAAAAAAGCCCGTAAGACCGGGCCGACAGGTTACGTGCAGTCGGACACGATATCCGTCACCACTAAGGCTTGGGATCAGGGGGCTAGGACCTGTCGCTGGCCGGCGGGCGTGCAGCGGAGCTAAAGCAGGTACAGTGGCGGGGGAGAAAAGGCGCAATCTTGGGCCGCCATGTACAGGAGTAAAGTAGTATGAATTGCTTCATTACACCAAATGGTACTCAACATATGAGGTGGGCATACCACAGGCTGTATTTAGTGATTGGCCTTTTCGTCTACTACTCTGACTACACTTGGGAGCGGCCATTCGCTTGATTGCAAGAAGTGGATCCCGGGTGGAGCTTCCGCGCCGTCCGCGAACCACACAAGATAGAAAAAAATCTACGCGCAAATTGCGCAGTACAATGGCAATGTGCGACAGGCAAAAAGCAAAAGAGAAAGCCCAACGCGGGGGTTGAACCCGCAACCTTGAGATTAAGAGTCTCACGCTCTGCCGATTGAGCTAGCCGGGCTGTTGTTGTTGAAGGCTGCGTTTGCGTACAAACCATGTGTGCAACAAGCTTGACCTGCCGCCTCCTGTGTCAACTCTTCAGCTCGCAGGGAACACGATTGGTAATGACGTTCCAGTTGTGAGGTGAGAGAAATCCTGGAGCCTGGATCCCTGGCATAAGGCAGACTCTGTTGCAAGTCGCGACCAGGCAGCTGAGTGAGCAGTATGAGTGTTGTTTGTGCTGGTGTTTCCAACTGCTGATATATATTCCCACGACGGGGATTGGTAGGTGAACCGATGATCGGGTGTGCGCTTCTGGTTCAGGGATCACCCGGGGTCGCAAAGTGGGAAAAGAAAAGACGAGATCGCCATCTCCCCGTGGCGACTACAGGAGTCACCGCACAGCCCGACCTGCCATCTACCAGTCTGCCTCGGGGCAGTCAGTTCAGCATGGGCACGCGCCCATGCGATCATCGGATCGTTCGCATGCGGCGGCTTCTTGCAAAGGAAACCCCAAGGCAGCATCCGACAAAGCAACCTGGGTCGACAGGTTACCTGTGAACAGGATTAGTAATGCTTGTAGACGGGTCACTCCTGTATTATCGCGGATGTGCGAGGGTGCGAGTGAGGGCTGCGCAAGTTGATGACGACTTTGAGTCTCAGACAAGAAAAGCAGTCCAGGTGGCGAGCCATTTCCAAATAACACCCAAGGCCACCGCGATAGGATACGAGACACACCCAAGGGTCATGCCGCGCGGTACTTGAAACCAGGTTCCCTGCCACTACTCCTCGTAGTCCACTATCCACATCGAAGGCAGGAAGCATCTCACAGATAGGTAAAACGTGCAGGTTGCATAAATCTCGCGATCCAAAACTCGTGGTAGCAGGGATTACACCCAAGCTCAATGGCATGTAGAGCCATATGGATGGGATTGGATGGGTAAGAAAAAAAGGGGGAGAAGAGAAACCATGACCAGTCGTCGTTGTCGCTTTGACGGAGGCTGAGTTCAGGAAGGAGTTTCTGGACCCTGTGCGAAGAAGAAAGACATGATCGGGACTAGTGTAAGGGGAACAGAAAGGTTGGAGGGGGGGGGAGGGGGGAGGATGATGGGGCTGAGACGGTTGACCCCCCTTAGCACATGGAAGTGCGGACGATCGACAGGTCGCTCGTATAGCGGAGGGTTGGCAGTCCGGATCCCCCATCTTCAATCTTCACCCACCCAGTGCTGTACTTGCGAACGTTTATGGTAGATATTCTTAGAATGCTAGAATTCAGCACGAGAGATCGATAGGGTATGCGATGATGGTAGACAGACCCGACAGTTTGGAACGGATGGATTCTATTGTTTTGAATACCGCTCCGCGATGTTGACAGCGGCTGCGTAGCAAATGAGCGCGGGGACGGGTGTGGTTGAGCCATGAAGCGGGGAGAGCTGCTCGCCGGGCATAGACAGACAGGGGACCTCGCAAACCATGGAGGGTCAAGCCACAGTCCGTTGTAGTTCTTTCTGGTGGAATTATGGCGTCATCAGAAAACAAGAGAGATTCTGAGCAACAAAAGGCTTCGTGTTGGGAAGGTTATTGAGGGAAGAAGAAAGATGACGAGGTGGCAGTTAGAGGATTGCGGCGCAGGAAACACGAGGGTACAAGCCACAGCACCAGCCATCCTTCAGTGACTCCGACAATAGATGATGATGACTCTCTTCACTGAACTCAGTCCTTCCCCGACACCTAGAAGGGGTATAGACTGTTGACTAGAGGGGAATGATAAGACCCTGTCGATAAGCAAAGTGGACGGTGGAGACGCGTAGTCCGTGGCATTAGGGCGGAACTAACCCTATTCTTCTCCTAGTGTGTCCACCCGGTGCAGTCAGGCAGTCAGATGAGAACAACCAGGGAAGGGGAATGACCCCAACTTGACCGACTGTTACTGTCACTCTCACCAATCAGCTTCCAGTAATTCCATCCAAAAGGCGATCTTGTTGTGAACACTGCGTTTCCAACCGGGAAGTGGAGATTTGAACCTGGAAAATGCACTGCCTTCACCACCACCATCCACTCCACTCCACTGCACCAGCCACAGTACTGAGTGGACACACAGAAGAGACAGCCTTACAGTCACCAGGCAGCACTTTCTCTAGGAAACTTCTCCCATCAGCTGCCACACCCTCCTTTCCCATCGTTATTTTTTTTATTATTTTTAATTTTAGATTATGACTGATTCCTCCTTAGCGTCTCCACTTGTGACCAGATCCGTCATGAATCCCTCCTGCAGCTCATTTTACCTTCCATGGATGCCTTCCACTCGTCATGTCCAACTATATAACCTCCTCTGCTTCCCCCTCTACTTCTCAATTTCAACTTCATACATCTGCATCCAGCTCTTCAACTCAGACCTATTACCAACCATCTAGCCACTCGCAAGACCACTTTGTTTGCGATCTATTCATTCAATCCCATTACTGCTACCCACCTATTCACGCAACACGTGCTCACCCAGAGCTCGACCTGACCCATCCGTCACACTGTCGCCTTTCAAGTCTACTCGATTCCTCTGGCCCCCTATCTACACCTCCATAAGGGAGTCTGTTCCCCTGCGATCCAAGCCCCGTCTCCGTCGCACCGCAAGCATGCCTCACCAGGTCGAGCAAGCCGCCGAGCCCGTCGTGCTCGTGCGGGAGCTGGAGGACGACGAGACATATGTCCTCAACAGCTTTGAGAGCCACGCCGGTCACTGCTCCCGTTGTGCCAACCCCCTTCAGACTCGCGAGGAAGACCGGTCTCTATGCAAGCGCGGCCACCAGTATGCCCGCGACGTGGCTGAATACCTGCGCAGCAAGAACGGCAAGATCTACTCGGTGGTCGACCTAGAACGCAACCGATCCACACTGGTCAAGGTGCCTCTCAAGTATGCCGCCGCCCGTCAGCTGCTGCTGGCAATTGAGGACGGCCTGCGCGTGGAGAAGAAGTCGACCGCCGGCGTTCGTGCCTCTGCGCCCCCGGTCATCAGCTACGATGCCACCTATCCCGTGCCCCCTCGACGCACCACCACTCAGGACTACCTTCATCCTTCGCAGGCCATCATCGAGCGTGAGCCACGGACCCTGAAGCGTCACCGGACCATCATCTACACATCCCCTCGCAGCTCGCCCAGCCGAGGGTCACTGTACGAGGCTGATGCGGCCGAGCGGTATGAGCGCGTCAAGGAATCGTCCCGCATCTACCGGCCGACCGACTACCACCGTTGAATGAGCACAACGCACTGGTTTGGAACTAGTCATTACGGTCTTACCTCGTGCACGACACTGGATACCTGTCTGCTAGCCTTGATGCAGCCAAGATGCTGTTACCACGCTGTCCCCCAAATCGAATTTTGTCCACCGGCAAAAGGTTTTCATCAGACCCGCCGCGGCCCCCAGCAAGTTCCCATATCTGCCCGATCGCATTGGATTTGGCAATGGAGAAATCGCTCAGCTACTGCTGCACTTGCGCGTTCTTGCAGTGCACTGCATACGCCTGCAGATGCGAAGAGGATCTCGATTACTTTGTTTTTCGCATCTTCCTTTTCTGCGATCATCGCAACAATACCTTCCTATGTCTTATGTTTGGTATTCTTCGGTTCATCCCGACTTCTCGCAACCAAGAACCACAAAAAAAAAAGACAAACTCGCCGAAAAAGGCCACAAAGCAGAGGAGTGGACAAAGGAGAATGAGAAGAGGGACAAATAGAGAGAAATCTGTTGTGCGACCCTTCTTCATGCTGTCTACACCGGGGGGAAAGCGGAAGAAGCCCGCTCCAGGTTGGGGGCATTCCAACTTTTGTTTTCTTGCTGCAGCCAAGATGTACTGTAACTTACCGTATGTTGCATGCAAGCAGTGACTCATCCGTCTCGGATGCCGGATTTGTGTGCTTAGTCTAGAGCACGATGGCTGCAGCTGACCTGCAGGCCGCGCCTTTCCTTTGACTTTTTCTTTTTTCTTCTTTTTTTCCCTTTTTCTTTTCTAACTTCGGATCTCCCTTAAGGACACCGTCCCCTCCTTTGATCTTCCCAATCAGGGATTCTAGTTCATGAATTGAAACTCCTATGTCGTGATTGGTGGTTCCACGTGTCCAGCTATGTATGCAGTATGAATCAGGACTCGTAAATGATTCGCCAATTGAGAATATGTTTGATGCCCGCAGACGAATAGTCTTCTAGATTGGGCTTAGCGTTTAGTAGGGGCTCCTTACACCCCTGTACATTTAGTGCCTTGAGACGAAGACCTTATTCTACGTATACGTATACGTAAATGATATGGAGCCTCTTCAGAAAAGACAATCCGCTCAAATGGTTCTAAGTATAGGTAGTTCTGCCAAATCGACAATTACCGCTTCCGCCGGGGACAACCCCCAAAAGCAAACCCGCGACATCCTCCCTTCCCCCCTAATCCACCGTATCTCTCTCCAGCAGAGCAAGCAAACAAAGGGCATCAATTCTCCGAACCAAACAACATTCCCTGTCCGAGAACCACGGAGTGTTCCAAAGTAGGAAGAAGCCAGGCCTCACCGATGCCACTCCTCGGAGATTTTTCTCTCGCCTCGCCGGGTAGCAAATCCCGCAGGCCGCGGGCGTGGGTGGACCTGGGATATCCGAATCTGTGATCCCGGAGGGAGGAGGGTCGAGACGCCGGAGCTTTGCAGATGACTGAAAAGTGTAAAGGGCGAGATATGCAGCACTGCACGCCCAGGGAGAATCATACAGCTCCGCTGCAACCGTCCAACCTAATTTAATGGCTCATGCACGCTGTCAAGGTTGAGGAACCTTGTTTTTGTTTGTGTGTGGTTGATGCATGGCGGATGTCGGTAAGTGGTTGCATGTCGCGACAAGACAAGACAAGACAAGACAACAACAGCATTTCGGCCAGGATGTAAATTGATACTATTCAGTACGTGCGCTCAGCTACGCAAGGCGTGGGTCACTTCTCTCCAACTCAATTGCAACTCATTGTTTCTAAACATAGACCAAACTCGACCGCCCGCCCCCCGAACTTCGACATTGGACTGTCCAGACTCCAGAGCGCGTCGAGTCTCCACCGACCCGCCAACACTACCCATACAAATTTTGGTCTTCGACATAGCATCACAGGCGACATCCAAGTCTAGAACCAGCCTCCGAGGGCGACTTGGCACTTTGGGTGGTACGTGCCCAACAGAGTGGATCTTTCCCGGACCGTGGACCCAGTTCCCGGGATCCACTCCGACTGAGCTGTCATGCCTCTATACCGTCTCCATCCCTAGCTGAAAGTGCGTGGTGGTGTTTCTGGGGCTGGGATTGGGTGAATCGCTAAGAAAGCTAAGGGGTGAGGCTAGATGGTTTGGAGTCCGTTGCTATTTAGTGCTATACTGGGGGCGACGGGGTGGTTAGGTAGGAAAGTCTGCACCGGAATTGTGGGGGTGGGTTTGCCTCACTATTTGAGTTTTTGTATAGATGGTTTGATGGGAGGAAGGGGTCTGTGCACTTAGGATGTAGAGATTGAGGGGTTGCGATTACGATTGGGATAGTGGGTGTGGCTGGTGAGGGTGTCGAGTGGGTATCGGGAGGTGGTGAGGTGGTAGACTCATGGATTGAGGGCTATCGCCGGATGTGAGGTAGTGAAGGGGTGACGAGTGATGGATACGCTATTTTCCGTGGACCTCTTGAGTGTAGAGGATGGTTTATTACTTTAGAATTATTGAGATTATGGTGCATTCACCTACAACAAGGATTGCAAATACGTTTTCTGGATACCTCGCCTTCTTCATGAGTTCTCCTTCTCGACTACCTTTCTCTCCCTTAGGCCTCGAAGGATTGATGTCGGTATGATAAGTCTCCACGAGTCTCTCCGAGCACAATTCTAATAGCTTGCAGCCAGAAAACCACGCATGACCATCAGGGCTTTATCGACCAGAGATGGTCTCGCACACCGGTTGCCGTCGTCGATGCTTGGCTGCTCATCT
This sequence comes from Aspergillus fijiensis CBS 313.89, assembly GCF_003184825.1. Classification (NCBI taxonomy): domain Eukaryota; kingdom Fungi; phylum Ascomycota; class Eurotiomycetes; order Eurotiales; family Aspergillaceae; genus Aspergillus; species Aspergillus fijiensis. The sequence continues at coordinate 56,873 of NW_024469080.1, read as the reverse complement.
GGTGAACCAAGGAATAAGCCTACTGACGAGGACACGGGTTATAGCCCTAATGTCGGCCACGAATAAGACTAAGGTACCCCTATGAATTGGGCGAGTTTATTCAAGTACAATCGGACTTTCAAACAGGCCCGCATTGAGTACAATCAACAAGCCCATCGTCTCACAGAATGTATGTCCTCGGTTATCCAGCCAGTTAGGCTAGTAAGCGTTGCCATCCGCAGACCTCACTTCAATTTGAACGCCAGCATCTCTTAGCCCATCCACATACTCCATGCCTAGGAAACTCGGCGTAAAGAATCCGCCCTTCCCAGCCCGCTCTCCTCCGCTCTCCTTGCTCCCCCTCTCTAACAAGACCCTCGCCCCAACACAGGTTAGCAACGCTGTGAACTCATACAATGCCCCTTCCCGCAGCAACGAAGCTTCAATAACTCCTTTTTCAGTCCCTATTCGACCCCCAGCCCCACCTACAGCCCGGTATCCCGCACGCTCAACCCCCCTCAACGCCTCTTGATCAGGCAAATCACCCGCGTTCATAGTCAGGAGCTTCCGTACCAAGCCCCTCACAAGCGGTATCCAGAGCAATAGTATGGCGATCTTTGTAGCACAATGTATGAAGATCGCATTCCAAATCCCGGTAGTAGGAAGGTACTCCTTGTACTGGAAACCATCGCCATAAAGCCCAGGGTTCTGGGCTGCGCTGCGGTGTACAACCGAGGCATTCCCGGGGCCCGCGAAGGATGTTGTCAGAGGCCCTAGGACGGGATGAAGACAGTAGCCGAGCGCTTGAGACAGAAGTGGTGATCCAGGGACCAGCCGCGGCGGTTGCTTCCGGGAAGTGAGCACCCAGGAGCCCGAGTTTCCGGACAGGTACCAGGATGCACCCCAGGTTGTGAGACTGTCGAGAACGGTGGTCAGGGAGCCCGGGGTCATTGCTTTGATGCTAAGCTTCCCAGACGATACAATCTCGCCCGGTCCCCTGGAGTACGTCTCCCTCGTCGTTTTTGTGATCAGCCACGCAAGGAGATCGGCCGGTGCGGCCGGTGAGATCCCTGGTATTATCTGCTCTCATCACTACCGTATCAGCGCACACCGTGGGACAATCCCGACCTCGACCCAGCCTGTAATCCATTGACATCGGGCTTGAAAACTCACAATAGCCCCGCTCTCCCTCGCAACATCCTCGTACCTCTCAATCAACTCCGCAATCCATAACGTCTCGGTCGAGAAATCGAGATAATGTGTGCCCACCCGCGCACAAGCCTCCACAATCGGCGTGGAAAACCTATGGAACGGTCCGACGCCATTGACCGCGACCTTTGCCTTCCGGGTAACTGACTCGAGGCTCTCTTTGGTGAGTTCAAAGATTTCGATTTCTAGTTGTGTCGAAAGTCATTCACCCTGTCAGCTTGACTGACTAGGTCAATCTCCACACAGGCCAGAAGGTCGGGGTAACAGTCACCAACGCCGTCGGAGAACAGGGGCTGTACGTACCAGGCTGCACCCTATCCGGATACAACTCTCTCAATTCCCTCGCCAACGCCTGGAGTCTTTGTTCTGATCGGGCGCCAATGCACCAGCGGATGTTCGTAGGGTAGTGTTGGGCGATGAATTTGGCGCAGAGGGTACCGGTATACCCTGTTGCGCCGAGGAGAAGGATGGAGTACATTGTCTGACTTAGTCGCGGGAGTCTGATACAAAGAGGCGATGGCAATGGAAAGAGGGATGAAGATGGTTTGACTCAAGCGCCCAATGAGTGGTGTGGCTTAGACTGTTACAGACTCAACCCAGGCAGACGTGGAGGCAAGGTGGGACGAGGCTGGGCATATACGGAGTTCCGGGTTTCGAGTTGTGTCAGGAGTAACAGGGAGTTAGCTCTATCACAGATTCCAAGATGTGGACTTGGAGTTTCAAACTAGAGTTTTCTCATTACCAGATCGCCTGGTAGTCTTTATGGATAAGTTAGAATTGTTGGGTAAAATCAAAACTAATTTAAAGGCGCGTAGCCGGATGCTAATATCGCGTCCTGTAGCTCAAGCAGTTCACTTAGGGAGAACAGAATGGTGATTTCTAAATTAGTTTATAATGATCCCATTTTTACCAATCAAGGATTAAGCTTATTGAGCCTAAGAAGACTTATAACTGATTGATCTAGCCAGATACAGGCCCACTTAGCGGCACTAGCCTAGGTTCAAACCCAAGCCTGGAACTCCGGGCTCCGCGAGCCCATATTTCGAGGTTGAATCTAATTTACTATAAGTACATGTATACAGACGCTGCCCTTCCACTCGCCCATCCATTGTTATTCATTAGCCCTTCCTCCTTTATCAACCATGGACCCCCACAGCACCTCCCGCGAAAAGCTCCTGGTAACCCCACCCTCGCCTCCACCTCCACACAATCTCACACGAATTGTTTACTTCCCAGATAACCGGCGCGACCGGCTACATCGGCTTCAAAACCCTTCTCACAGCTCTCTCCCGCGGCTATAGCGTACTTGCCCTGACCCGAAGAGACAGCGACATCTCTGACCTCCAATCCAAAAGCGCTGCTATCACTGAATCCACTCGATCAGGACAACTGAAGTTTGCCGTTGTCCCCGATTTTCTAGCCGAATATGCCGTCTACAATGGGATCGGGGACGACGGTGATTGTTCATCTGGCGTCGCCGTTGGCTCCTCAGGTGAGTTTCGGTTTTCTGATTCATCTTCTGACGTTGGCTGGGGCTGATGCGAGGGGGGCGGTCGAGTAGACGGAGGATTATGAAGAGGATATCATCCGCCCTGCTGTTTCGATGGTAACAGTGTTCCTTGACGCTGCGAGAAGGGTGGAGAGTGTGAAGAGGGTTGTTGTTACTTCTTCTTGTATGCACTATCCATCGACCCGGCGCGAGGAGATAACAAAAACAGCTAAGGGAGACAACAGGCGTGACCCTCATCCCCTTCGAGTGGAACTTCAACCCAGATTCCGAGAGACTCTATACCGGTACTGTACCTCCGCTTCCCCCCATCACCACCCCTAACGGAGATGCAATCTAATCAGATGTAAAGCAACCGACCTGAATCCCACCCTGAACATCACCCCAGCCTCTCCCATGGAAGCCTACTGGATCTCCAAAGCGCTTGCCCGAAAGGCCAGCCGTGACTTTATTGAAACCCATCGTCCTAGCTTTGACTACGTGAACCTCCTCCCCGGCGTGGTCATCGGTCCCGATGACCGTCTTACCCCATCGCCCACGAACAGGAACGTTAAGAGCGATGATGTGCTACACGGGACGAGAAGGTCCGTGCTTGCGCCCGTTCTGACAGATGATCTGAGTAGTTCGTTTCCTTATGTGGGTGTGCCGGTGCATGTGAGTGATGTTGCGAGGGCACATATCGATGCTGTGGATCCGCGGAGGATTCCCGGGAATCGGGAGTTTATTCTTGTTTCGGATGCTGATGCTGTCGAGGGTGTGGACTGGGAGGAGGGTGTTAGGGAGGTTGTGCGGAAGTACTATGGGAAGGAGCTTGAGGAGGGTTTATTTCCGATGGAGGGGAGGTTGGGGGTGATTCGCTGGAGGGTTGATACGGAGGAGACGGAGAAGGTGTTTGGGTGGCGGTTTGTGGGGTTTCAAGAGACTATCAAGGCCCTTGTCGCGCAGTGGGTTGGGTTGAAGCGGTTGGAGAGGCCAGTGGAGGCTGGATGCGAGTAGAAGATTGTCAGATGGACATAGACCCTAGACTGGGATATACGGATACGATGCGCCTGGCTTGAACACTTATGGAACTTAGTGGTAAGCTCTAAGCCTGGACCCTATCACCACGTAGTCTACATATCAATCGGTGCAGCCTGTTCCACATTATTCTTTCCTGGCCTCCCTCGGTGCACAAACAGCTTCCACATTGTTCCCTTCCATGTCAACCGCAAACGCCGCGTAGTAGGGATACCGGCTCATCTCCTCCCTGATCCCAGGACCGCCATTATCCTTTGCTCCGTTTTCTCTGTAATGACGCAATGGCATCAGTAAAATATGCTTTCCCATTCCCAGTTTCCAGCGAGGAAAACAGAGGGGAAAGGGCACTCTGATAACCCACAATGCAAGGCGATGAAACTCCTCAACAGCCGCCCAATCTATACGTATACACACACATCAGCAATGGCGCAACAGAGCGCAGTCTGGAAGCATCTAAGCAAAGGAGTGCTTGGGAGAACTAACTCGGCGCATCAAACGCAACGTGAACGGGCATCGTGCTCTTCGCCTCCGGCAACGCCTTGATCCAGAAATAAGGGTAGTCGCTCCCAAACCCGATCAGCGTGCTGTTGTACGCACAGATCAGCTCTTTGTACCCCACTGGGGCGAGGACTTTGCTGTAGAAGATGCGCAGTGCGGGGAGGTTTCTGGCAGTTGCCCAGAGGAAGATGTGGTTTATGCTCATGCTGTGTCGAGTTAGAGAAGAATAAAGTAAGGTTAGAATGGGGTTAGATGTTCGGAGGGGATTGGAGATGGAACCCGGTTTTATCTGGCTGCGGGCTGCGGCAGGCAGGCACGTATTGGAGCCTGGGGAATAGCTCGGAGTTCCGTATTAGGCCTTCTTGTTCAAGGTTGTCAGAAGCCCACCTTGAAAGGGAAGAGAGGCAATCTATGATGTGCCAATAGGCAGACGGAGGGTGCTCAACTGAGTTTCGGGCCTATGCAAACTAACAAGGTGCCGATTGCCCCATAAACATGTGCTTAAGACATAAATCTCGGCTGTATGATGAGAGGTGGTTTCAACTTGGGAGAGCTTTAGGAACACTGTGTCAAATATTAAGATTTGTTAATAACTATACAGTAGCGATGCAGTAGCGGTGCAGTAGCGGTGCAGTGAGTACGGCTAAATCAAGTACTTAAGTAGCGCTGATCTTTGTTTGTTCCTTTTCATGCTTGTGTATCCTTGAAGAAGGTAGATGAAAATATTTTTCTTGAGTCCCTTCTCTGAATGTAGGGTTCTGTCACCAGGCAGCCCTACGACGATGTTCTTCTCTTTGGCACATATGTGATCACGTGATCGCATGGGTCGTCCGCTGCTGCAGGGCTGCCAAGGCTATTCTATTCCCCTAAAGGCATGGTAACGTTAGCCGACGAGCTCGGAGTTCCGGGTTCGGTGTCCACCACCTTGAGCCCTTCGAGCCTTGGAGCTCCGCATGTATGCATCGTCGTCCAACTCACCCATCTCACATCTTCACAGTCACAAAGTCACAAACATGGAGCCTACAGCTGTGGATAAGAGAGCCGAGCGGGCTGAATGCCCCTTTTGTACCACTACCTTCACCCATCGTGAGGCCCTTTGAGCTCTCTCTGTCTCCGGAGCGCTCTCTCATGCAGTATCAACAGGCTCCTCGCTTATTCGTCACCTCCGGAAGAAGTGCAACCAACCTCAACCGCAGACTGTGCGGCGCAAGGCATGTAGCCAATGTGTCGCGGACAAGACGCGGTGTAATCTTAAGCGCCCCAGCTGCTCGCGATGTTCTATGCGACAGATACCCTGCCAGTATCCAAACCCCTTCCTGGACTCATCCGACTCTCCATCACCAGACAGGGAGGAGACGACTTTGGCACCACAAGTAAACCCATCGAGTCCACCGGAGCCACAGGCTGCTGATTCGTCAAGCCTATTTGAAGCCCTGCTTGCCGACTCTGCGCCTTGGGACCTGTCCTTTCCTTTTGACGTAGATTCTTCCCTGTCCCCACGTCGCATCTCCGCAGCTCTGGTCCGTAATGACAATGCCCAAACATACCCTCCTGGGTTGATCGGTGAGATTCCACCAGAACCAAATGCACTGTCCCCCGCAGCGGCGCTGGCGAACCACAGCATGGAGTTCATCTTCCGTGTTCTTCGATCCTGGCCCAGGATGCTGGCAGGGGATTTTCAGACGCCTTCATTCATTCACCACAGCTCTATCGCCGACGATAGGACTCTACCCCAATCCCTCGCCAACTGCTTCACTCTCGTCACAATGTGGCACGGGCAATGTCATGGAGCCGAGAACCTGGTCCACCGCCTGATCCTGAACGAAGTAAACAGCCTCTTGAACAAGGTGCGTACACACATCCGGACCCTGGAACAAACGTCGGCTGATAACTGAAGCTCGACGATCTCGACGAAACTTCCCTCCTCGCAATCCTCCAAGCAGTAGTAATTTACCTGATCATCCTGCTCTTCCCCGGCGAGAGCTCCCGCCCAACGCTGCCCCCACCGACCCTCCTCCACAAGATCCAAGACCTGGCCAACCACGCCGCCAACACGGGCCTTTTCCTCCAGGAGGAAAGAGAGGCAATGCGTCCCACGTGGACCGCCTGGGTCCACGTGACCTCCAAGCGACGCGCGGTGTTATCGCTCTACCTCCTCCGCTGGGCACTATCTGTCTTTCACGACGCCCCGCCGCTAGATTGCCGCCAGGTAGGCTTCATGCCGGCGCCTGCGGCGAAGATCCTTTGGCAGACGAAGTCGGAGCAGGAGTGGAATTCCTTGTATATCCGGTGGCTGGCCAGATGGGATGGGCATGGCTACATCCAGGGTGAATTCGATCAGATCCGACCGGGGATTAAGATGGTGGAGAGGGCGGAGAAGTGGCTGGAGGAGGCGGATGAGTTTGGAATGATTATGATGTTCATCGGTGAGTTACCCTTTCAGTGGAGTGTGAGTAGGATCACCGCTGACTGTTGTGATATAGTAAACGCGACAGACTGCCCATTACCCACGTTTGCGGTTCATTGATGCATTATGCCAGTGCCCAGCTTGATTCACACCTAGTTGCACAGCGTCTTTCATTTGCTGAAAAGGAACAACACCTAGGTAGCATCAATTGGCACGCTACCGTTTGCTTTCATGGACGCCCATATCCAAGGTTTCTCTACGATGATCCCTCCAGCAACACTCACTCGTATCTAAAAGTTAAAAGCAAGGAACAGTCAGCATCCTTCGCAACCCAGGCATGGTCGTAGTGACCTCCACATGCCTGCAATATATGGGAGGCGATTAGGAGCTTCCTTACGAGGCCCGTCTGGGACTTGGAAACTATAACACACGTTACCACAAAGAGTATCCAAAATATTCAATCTTGTCGTATATTCCTAGGAAGATGCGACGGTTGCGTCAGACACTGCCTTTCTACACGCGCTGTTAGCAGCATATGAGCGGGACAAGAGAATCATGAGACAACATAAAATCTGTCCAGGTGCAGTGCTGCACGCAGTTTATTATGTCGTGGCAGCAGATATCGAAACACTCACGCGAATCATGCTGCAACAGTAATGTACTTAGTAGAAGTACACCATCTTAATATAAATATCTCCCTATTGCAGAACTCCCGGGACACTACGCAATCAGTCCCGGACGTCCGAGTTGTGCATTTCTGACCAAACTCCAGGTGCATGTCCGTAACTCGGGTTTCCAGGTGCACGCATGAGCCCCAACTGATACCTCATGCCTAAGTGGTTGAGATCTGACATATTGTGAACGCGATGTGTAATTCTTGAGCGCGTTTAGAGTTGATTACAGGTGTGCGGTATGCGATTCCATTCATAAAACTCCCTGGTGAGAGATATATAAGCACCATTGTGCAACCCAGGGATGAAGATGGAAGACCCCGAGATTCTAAACCACTAAAGCCGAGATGCCGGGCACAAACCACCAAGAGGAAGCGGCAGAGTCCGCCGGGCATCCTCCCCACAGCTCGCAAGGAGGGCCTTGAACAGGAACTTGGTTAGGTAGGTACTATGCATACCGTGACAAAGCCCAGTGTGACCTCTGAGATAATTGAACTTGAAACTGACGAAATCAGACTGATAAGATACGGTGGGCGGAAAGAAAAGGGATATAAAGGTGGAATACCCCCGTCATTAACTCTGACTCTAGTGTACCGGCCCCAAAATTCAGTTTTGATTTATTCATTTTATTCATGAATATTTACCACAAGAACAGATACAACAATCAACTCGTGTCTCCCAAGTCATCACATCTTGCCCTTTGACTTCAAATTCCCATCGGTCAAAACCTTCTTTCCGATTCCTCTCTCCTGCAACAGTCCTAGTACAAGAGCTTACAGCCCCAGCTAGTGGGCTCATCCGGGTTACCCGTCCCGTTGTACTGGGCCTGGTAGGGGTAGTGGCACACGGGCCGCTGGCGCAGGACCTCCGTCGCCGTCGTGTCGTTCTTCCACTTGGTGGCAATGATACTGTCCGGGGCGGTGCCGTTCTCCACCCAGGCCATCATCGCGAGAATGATGTCGTGCTTGGCGTCCCGGTACCCGGGGACACTGTACGTGCCCGTGTTGATCATGGCGGCTTGGTCCGCGCCGGCAATGTACCAGGGGGCGTTCATGATATCCGGGGTGGAGTAGCAGTGCCTGTTTATCGAGAGTCAGCCATTTATTCTCATGAGACCTGATTTGGGAAGGACTAGGCAGGAAAGAAGACGATAGAGAAACTTACTCCATGCCAGGGATCAAGAACATGCGGTAGAAATCATCCATCTCAACGCCCTGGGGCTTGAGCGCGCTGGAGGCCTGGTCGTAGTAGTAGATACTGGCATCGGGGGAGACGTACGAGTCCGACAGACCGTGGTAGTGCAAGAATTTGCCGCCGCGGTTGTGGAAGGCGCTGATGTCGTAGCGGTCGGCCGTCGCGTTGCCCGGGTTCAGCTGGTCGGCCAGCTGCACGGTGCTGTAATCCAGATCCTGCCACACAAAGTCGGAGAGGCCCATCAGGTCGCGCGGATACCAGTACTGCTGGTCGATCGTGCTGTCTTCGCCCAGGCCGATATTGCCGGTCAGCCACGAGGACTCGCTGCCCAGCCACATGTGGCCGTACACGTAGGTCTGGTTGACATCGACCCAGTCGTTGTGGATCTTGTACAAGGTGGAGAGCTGCTCCGCCGTCAGGCACTCGTCCGCCGCGCTGGTCGCATTGCACATCAGGACGTTGGGGTTGAAGTTACAGCCTGCCGGGTCGGAGATGATGTTGTCGACCAGGCCATCCTGGGGGTCACACTGCCTCAACACCTCGGCGGCGATGACATCGAACATCGGCTCCGGAATCGTGTGCGAGGAGTTGGCCGGGGCTTGGTAAGTGGTCTGCTTCAGGTTGTACAGCTGCTGGTGCGTCGTCCACCAGGCCGGGGCGCCCGCGAGAATTCCGTCGTAGTCGTCCGGGTACTCCTGCATGTTCTTCATGCTCTGTCGGCCACCGGTCGAGCACCCATAGAAGTAGCTGTACTTTATGCCCGAGCCATACCAGTTCTGAATCAATAGTTTTCCCAAGACGGTCGCCCCGTGCCAGGCTCGGTAGCCCCAATCGACCACCGCCTCAGGTCGGCCAATCGCCCAGGTACCTTCGGTGTCGATCCCGACATGGCCCAAGTTACTAGAGAGCGTTGCAAAGCCGTAGTGAGTGCCAGTGCCCATGTCAACCCAGTTGATGCCGCCACCCGCAGCAGCCGAGCTGTGAGCAAGTCAGTAAGGATTATCAAGACAATGCGGTAAAACATACAGCAGACGACCATTCCAGTCATAGGGCAAGATCAGGCCGACGAGGTAGCTGGAGTTGCCCTCAGAAGGAACGTTGATCTGTACGCCACATCCCTCAGGTAGGTTGGTGGGATACTCAGAGGAAGATGTGTAGTTCATCGGATTGAACGTTCCATTGGCAGGAATGTACGTTGCCCATTGCACTTTGGCGCGTGTACCATTGGCATCAATGTACTTCTGAAAGGTAGTCGCCTTGCAGTTGGCCGAAGTCAAGGGGGTGGCCGCCGTCGCCGCCGAGCCGACCAAGGCCGTCAAAGCAGCCACGTTCGCAAACCACATGTTGGAGAATGTAACGGACAACCCGACCAGAGGAGAACAGATGGCTGATGATTAGATTTGGCGGTTTGGTATGGTGATATATATAGGCTGTATGCCATATTGGCCATTGTTGGTGACCATCATGTTAGAATGTGATCGCATACTCTGCGGTGTAGAGATGAAGAAACTGGTGACGCGGCGGCAGCGGAGACTAAACTCGAAGCTGCATCCTCCGCAACGTCTTGAACAAAGCCTACGGAACTGGTGATGATCGCAGAACGGAACAGGAAACGATCACCAGGAACTTTGCTGCAGATCCCGATCATGACGCTAAAAGCGGTCCAGACGGAGGGATCGCTTTTGCGGGGAGCTTCTTACTCAGTATACGGACCCAGCCTTATTGAGAATGACGAAGGTGGCTTGCGCAATGGGCTACTAGGTACTTAGGTACCGTCTTATGTGGCCCGTCTTGCGATGAGAGTGGGGGAGGAGGGGAGGGAGGAACATGAAACTGGGAAGTTCTGATTGCTTGGAGAAAAGACTCCAACAAGGTTGAAAGCTTGGCCTCGAGCTCGGCCTGAAGGCCTGAAGGCTTGTTTGTCCCGCTTCGCTCGGAGTCTAGTCCGATCCCGGCTAAGCCGACCAATCCTCCGATACCGGAGAATAACTCGTATGATCAGGATCATGATCATGTTCATGTTCTCGTGCTGTCTCTGGGGAAGCAGCCTGGGCATGTTAACGTGAAACTTAAACAGTATCTTATAGATTATGTTGCTATAATGTGAATCACATGCCAGCACTAATGCCAAATAATGTAACATTGTCAGGAAAGAATTGTGGTTCCGATTCGCAATGAAATAGGTACAGTTTTGGTGGACACTCTTGGTTGACGATGGAATAGAGAATCCAGCCTCAGTGAGAGACTTGAACCGAAACAGCTGACTTCATTCTCTGTGGCCCTGTTCATGTCTATCACAAGGGATGACTTGGGGTTAGATTGTCCTATGACCAACAGGTACTCGTCGTGTCCGAGATTTCCTTCAATTAGCTGACTGCTTTCCTTGACTCAGGTTCAATCGATAAAGTGAAGAGAGTATGAATTTAAGTTCCAGGATCTACTTTGTAGAATGACATGAGAGATACTCTTGGAGCAGATGTTTGAGTTTGCAGGCCACGTGATGGCATGACAAAGGGTGGCTGCCATCAAGTAAAGGCGGTCGACGCTAGGCTCAAGCTTCAACCGATGCACAGTACATGAATGTGTATCCGCCTTTTTCATCTTCTGATTGCCCCTGATATATCCACCGTGGCACAATTATCACAAATGGCCTGGGATACATTGTGTTTCAATGTTGCCACCCTGATTGCAGGCGTGTTTGTTCTCGACTACGGCGCAGACAAGTTCATCGACCACACCGTCATTGTCGGGCGGCGCCTAGGCGTCTCCCAAACGGTCATTGCACTTGTGACAGCGGGCGCTGAATGGGAGGAGGTCTGAGCTTCAGCGCGAATCTATCTAGATGTATCATAGCTAATCCCCTTATTAGCTTGCCGTAGTGATTGCCGCTATGCTGCAACATCAGGGGCCGCTGGCCCTTGGGAATGTCATGGGCTCGACCATCTCCAACGTTCTCGGGGCCTTCCCTTTAGGGCTACTGTTTCACCCACAGGGAGTGGATTTCGACCGCAGCGCAAAGCTATATTCTGCCCTGCTGCTCGTGGTCACGACACTATTCGTGATGCTGGCGTTCTTCAACCAACTGAACCCGATGGTCGGCGGGGTTTTGATCGCCGTGTTTGGCCTCTACCTCGGCTCGATCATCTACGCTATCTACAGGGGTGTAGCGTCGCCCCCCGAGCTATCGGACAGCGACGATAGCAGTGAGTCCGGCGGTTCCAGTCATGGCGAAGTCGACGAATCTGCCGCCCATGCCCCTGAACTCTGTGAGACGTCTCCTCTCATCGCGAACGAGCGTGTTCCTCCATCATCTACACGCAAAGACAGCGACGGCAGAAAAATCAAAAGCCTCCCATACCACCTATTCCAGCTCATTCTCGGCTTCCTCGCACTGTCGCTGTCCGGGTACATCATTTCCCACAGCGCCGCGACCGTCGCAGACTCCCTTCATCTCTCCGGAACCGTCTTCGGCCTGACAGTTGTCTCCTTTGCCACGACTCTCCCAGAGAAACTGGTTGCCGTCCTCAGTGGTGCCCGAGGCCACGGCGGCATTCTGGCCGCGACAACGGCCGGAAGCAATATCTTCCTGCTGACGCTCTGTGTTGGTGTCGTTGCAGTGGTGGATAACCAGGGACAGAAAGCGAGTGGTGGTTTTGTCGCCTTTGAGCTTCTGGCGGTCTGGGTCTCTTCCTGGGTGTTTTGTGCTGTCGTGTTTTTGGGGCTGGGGAGAAATGCGGCGGTTGTGCTCTTGGGGGCTTACCTTGTGTTTTTGTGCTTGGAATTCACTGTTTACCGGCGATGAGCACTTTAGCATCGAATGTGCAATAGAGGAGGGTTGTGGCTGGGACAGCCAGTGGGAACTTGGGTCGTTCCCCTGCTATATCTCATTTATAATGCAAGACCTTTTTATTGTTTACTATTGCCTACACCGCTGGTTTTCTTGATAGATCTTCGGTGATCGGCTTCATGAATTTGATCACGGAAGCTAGCTTACTGATAATCTCCGTAAATTCACTCAATCGCTTCTTTAGTTAGATGGCCAAGTACAGTCTCTAAGCCGCCTCAGCCTCTTCGAATTTGGTCTGACGATGACGAACGCAAGTGAAGACCCTGGACTTTACCTATTTGACTGATGGCAGGTTTACAAGATCAAGATGTCACGCGGGGACAGTTTAGTGTCTCCCAAATACCGGGGCTTTGTGGGCCGTACATGGCAGCTGCTGCCCAGGGAACCACTAATACAGACGCATAGTACCAACATTACCAATTACCAAACACCGATTCATGCGATGGGCATCACGCCGATCAATTCCCATACATCTAAATTTCGGGCGGATTTCCCGTCCCTCACCCCGAGGACATGGATGGTTTCGATGTCCGGACAGGGTGCGTAAAGTCCACGGCCGCATACTCCCCCCCCACAAAGTCCGGCACCCTCGCCGGCTCGTCGAGTCTCGCGACCGGCTCCTCGCGATGGGCATGCCGGCCCGTGAGGGTAATGAGCCGACCCAGAACCGCAAACTCCATCTTCAGCTTAATACTATACACCAGGGACTTCAATGCGACCTGCAGATAGTAGAGCCCGACATACTCCAGAACGAGCAGGCCGACATCGAGCGCGATGATAACAAAGTTGATAGCCACGAGCTGGTAGATCACATTCCCGGCGCCGCTGCCACCAGATCCTCCTCCTCCTCCTCCGCCGCCGTCGGTTTCCCCGGACTCTCGCCGTCGGCGCAGCAGCGCGGGATCGCCGGCCAACAGCACATGCACCGCCTCTCGGATATACAAGGCGGAGAGCAACAGCTCCAGGAGGCAGAACCCGGTCACCTGGGCGCGCTCGATGACCTGGTACGCGGCGTTCCAGGGGGCAGTGCCCACGAAGGCGGAGCCGTAAGTGGTGACGGTCGTCGGGGGCAGCAGGATGGCGGTGGTGAGCAGGATCAGGTAGAGGATCTGGCGCAGACGGCGCTCGTTGCGGAGGAGCAGGTGCAGGCGGGAGTACAGGACCAGCGACTGCACGGGCACCATGGCGTAGAAGCCGAGGTTCGAGATGAGCAGGGCGAGCAGGAGGGGGCCGAGCGAGTAGAAGTGCAGCACGGGGCCCACGACGCTGGGCATGACGCCCAGCACGGTGGAGACCAGCAGGGACCAGAAGTAGAGGCCGCGGTACTTCTTGAAGGTGAGGAAGAGCAGGACGACGAGCTCTACCGAGTTGTAGAAGGCGATGGCCAGGATCACGGCCACGATGATCTGCGCCGCAAGGGCGCTGTCCTCTATGCCGGTCACCAGCCCGGCGGGGATGTCATACAAGTTTGTCATGAGGCCGCGCGGGGTTGCGGTGCGCCGCGGTCTGCATCGTGGGGAAGAACTGCAGGAAGCGACTCTTTGGCTTTTTCTCGACCGATAACGATGTCCATGCACATTGCTTTGTGGTTCTCTGTATCTTCTCTTGTCTCACCGCGAGCTTCCTCCGCCCACTCCAGCTGCGCTGTATGTACCAACTGATGAGCGAACAGTGAGCGGCATCTTCCTTGTAAGGCAAGAATCAGCCCATGCCTTGACCGGCAACCGTGATGGATTTCGCCATCGAAGGAGATCAGCTGATAGCGAGGGAGAGCGATCAGTGGTACCGGTTGAGGTGGTAGGGTGGACTCCAAGCCAGAGCCGAATCATCATGCGCAACGCGATTCCACCCCCGGGAATTGAGTTGTCAGACCCTTGGTTATCGCAGCCGTAAGAAGAAATACAGTTTCAAACCCCGGATTCCCCGTCGAAGTTGCATCACCTCTCTGTAATCAGGGCCAGCAGTTTCCGTTGATGGAGATGGTTTCCTGAGATATAGCCATTATTGACAGTTACTCAGGAGCCCGAGCCCGAGGTTAGCAATTCTCGTTATTGGCTCTGAATCAGACAATCGATGGACTGAGACCTGAGAACTGAATGTCGGGGCGCCGAATGACTACTAGGCTAAGTAAGTGCATGAAACAAGATGCACCGAGGGGTTTCCTGAAACTCAACCAGTATAGTTTCCACATTCCTACCTTCAATCGCGAAGGTGATACCGTATACAGGGCTTCACTGTACACCTGTACATTGAGCCCACCACGGGCCAAGAAGGGAAATTTGCCGGAAAAGGCAAGCAAGCGGCAAGCCCCGCCTCATTGCCGAGGCCGGAAATCCGGGTTGGTTCCGAAGCCCCTTGGCTGAGTGCACTCTAGACATTCCCTATCCCAATTCATTAACTTGGAATCTTCCTTCTCTTCTCCTTGTGCCTTTCATCCTCACATTCCTTTCCTTAGTGGTGACAGGCACGACAATGCTTCTGCAGCCCCACGGGCCCCGCGGGCCCCGCGTCGCCCGCACTGCGACTTCTCCTCCTCCCGTGCACCCCCGCCCGGCCATCTCCGCCGCCTGCAGCCACAAGAACTCTTGCTGGCTTGAGCATCACCTACTGACGTATACATTTACGCTAGAATATAATAAGATAGGATCACGATTGTCCAAAATGAGTAGATAACACTACTATCAGTCGGGCGGGACCTTGGTAGGTAGTGAGTGGGTTTACAACCAAGGGGGCAACTCCACTAGTCAACCCTAACCCTCGTCAATTGGTAATCCAGGTTTTATGACCAAACTGGTGTCTTTCATTGCAAGAAGAAATGATTTCTAGTAGTCTAGTTAATGATGATCAACTGGACTATGCGTTCCATCGTGCTACTAGAAATCTACATCGATGCGGCGATAGCTCTAGCGCATGCAGGATAGCACGGATGGACCGGCCAAATCCAGCTTCTTTTCTTTGCTGGAGTCAACGTTCCTTGCAGGAGGTGAACGGAAGGACTCTGAAACTGCATATTGTATCTATATTGTCTATTGTGATGGTAAACAGTAGCAACAAATCCAGTATCGATGGGAATATGCAGTGAGGTTACCACATGTGGTGAGCCAGGGATTTTATTGAATCGTGCCCGTACATACCCCAACCACCTACCTACTTACGCAGGAACACCGTCTGTGACAGCGCCCCACCCCTTCATCGTCCAGTTCCCAAAGCAGGCATACTGATACTGCGCCTCCGCCAGACTTTGCCGCTGGATCTCCAAGAAGGTCGACAGCTCACACCACCCGTCCTCGCGGTACTCGCACTCGTCGAAGCTAGCGTGGAGCGGAATGGTGCGCTGGTTCTGAATGAAGTGCACATACTGGGTCGGGCCGCTACCGGTCACGTAGTCGCCGTTCTTGCTGGCAGCCTTGGACGATGACCGCTTGGTCGAGACCCTGTGCGGCGCGCTGATGATCTCGATGTTCAGACGGCCCGCGAAGGGCACGATGCGGCTGGAGTGGAACTGCTGGTCCTTGGTGGGGCCGGTGAGGGGCAGGGGATCGGCAAATTGCGTGAGCCCGAAGGCTGTCAACACGGAGACGATGTTGGCGTCGTGGGTGAACTCCAGGTACAGCTTCTGGTCGAGCGGGAAGGTGACGGGGTTCGTGTCGAGCGTCAAGTTCGCCCCGGTGGTATTCGCGGGAACCTCGAGAAGATGGCCCTCCACGCGCGCCAGGAACTCTTCCACGAAAGCGATGCCCTGCGCGCGACCGGTGGGGCTGTGGAAGCCGGAGAGCCCCGCGAACTCGAGGTCCATGAGATAGGCCCAGTTCTCCCAGTCCTCGTACGTGAACAGCTGGCAGAAATCACTGTAGCCGAAGCTGATCGCCTCGTAAGGGCAGAGCGCCTGCGCGTGGTACGTGTCGGTGACCGTCCAGTTGTAGCTTCCCGTCAGATGTCGCAGCTCGGCGGTGCGCTCCTGGAGATAGGATGCCATCCAGGTGCCCACGGGGACTTGGACGGATTCCATCATGGTCTCTGACGCCTTGGTGCAGGCGGACTGCCCCGTGGTCGCTGGGTCGATGGTGGCCAGGATGTTGGCGTGGTCCCGCCAATTCAGCCCGAAGAAGCCCGCCAGGAAATTCTCGCAACTCTCGAGCATCCGCGCCTGCAGGGTCGTGCGCACCACGAGCTTCGAGGTACGGTTGCTATTGTCGTACAGGTGGCCGTAGTTGTAGAAGTTCAGAACACCAGCGTCGAATAATTCCTGACGGCCTTGCGGGACAAGGATCTCCTTGCCCAGGTTGTATGACCACTGGTTCAGGAACTCAAGCTTGCCGGAGAAGACGTGGCCCTTGGCGGCTGCATTGGCGATCGCAGCGCCCCAAGTATCCAGGCCCTCTGATGAAGAGGGATATCGCGCCCCGTGACGCTGGAGCATGTGCATTTGGGTGATATGCGCACCCTTTGGCAACGGATATTCGTTCACTCCGAAGCCCTCGGGCGGCGAAAAATAAGGACTGTTGGGACGAGTCAGTTATCATCCACATGTATGCTGGTGGAATCAATCCTACCTCAGGTCACCCATGAGGTGAAAGATGTTTCTCCCCTTCGCACCCTGAATGGGCTCCGAGGTCTCCAGCGGAGCGTTGGGAACATAGGTAGCATCCCCGAAAGGTGCAGGGTTGCTTTCGGCGAGGAAAGGCGCAGCACCGGTCGCGACAGTGCCTAGTTAGTACCATGTCAGTGGCTCTGGTTGTTTTGAATGGGATGAAGATCAATGGTGCCAACCAGCATAGAGATTAGGCGAGGTTTGGAACCAATTAGGCTGAGTGGGAGTCGCTCTCTGGTGAATCGCACTGGCTTCAACCGCGGTGGTGATTGCCACAGAGAGAACGAATGACTTGAGTGTATACATGGCCGTCATGAATCCTCAAGCTCTTTGTACACCACATCCCATCTAGCCTTGTCCGTCGAGTCTTTTATACATTGATTGATCGTATATGTCGGAAATGGTACGAATCCGATTAGACCGCCTACATGTCGGCTGTTGTGGTGGAATCATGGTTTTCGAAGGGTGACTGCACTGGAGAACCGGAATGAAGACAAGAACTACCTACCCTGCAATCAACATCCTCCCGCTCACCACGTGGGATAAAAGCGACATTGAACAGAGAGGGCATTCCGGCGGTTTCGTGCATCAAATAGACCCTGTTTCTGTAAGCGAAGCTATACTAGTAGAGCCCGAGTCAGCACGAAGTCCAAAGTCTCGTTCCACCTCGCAGGCCATTGGATCCAACGAAACCTAATCATTAGCCGAGATTATCTGACTGATTAGCGAGACCACGTGCGAGACAGCCTGCGCGAAGCAGCCGGTGCAAATGTCACGACCTCGAGTTTGACCAATGAAACTCGACGAAGGAAGACCGTGCTATCGATAGATAGCCCTGAAAATGCCAAGCCCAGGACTGGGGAAATTACCCGGACCCCCAGGAAACCTAACTTGTTTTTTTTCCTTGTGGTGTCTTCCGAGTCTTCCGTGAGCGCAGTGCCTTATCTGAGTTCCTTCAGGCGATCCGCACACAACAACTCCCATCTCGTAGATGTGATATCTCTTCAAGCATATCTTCGTTCTTCTCCTGCCCCGGCGTTTCTCTTTTTTCTATGTTTTTACTCCGTCGTGTGCAGCGAAATCAAGCCTATGTGAATGCTTGACGTGCGTTTAATCCGCCGCCCGCCGCCAGTCGCTTTTCCTATCCTCTTCCCTTTCCCCACTGCATCGGCCAGAACATCTCGCTGCTGAACATGAAGACCCCCTTCGCCATGATCGTGGGCCAATTTGACTTCCACGATGCATATGCCGAACATGATCGCTTGCATCCGTCCAACGGCGGCATTGGGACCGCTTTCGGGGAGCGGGCCTACGTGGCTCGGAAGGGCGCCGGCCATCCCGCTTAGGGCTTCCCATGCAAAGTCACTCTGCGGAAGAACCTCCAGACAAGTGATGTAGACGTCTAAGTGTTATAGTCCGGGAAGCTTAGTTCCAACTCATCATGTAGTTTAGATGTAAATCCTCAGTATCACCTCACGATGGTCTAATTTCGACTCACAACCATCGTCATTCAGGAGGCTTTACACTGCCAGTGAGCTCTTTTCGTTAATCGGGCTATGTTTAGGAGCAAGTATGGTGTATAATACCTGCCGTGTCTTTCGATGCGCTAGTCTCGATTTGCCCTATTTGAAATTGGCATAAGGTGCCTTCGCCCCTTCTGATGTAGATTGCAGTAAGGTCCAAACACGGGATTTCTGGTTGCTGTGTGCGAGTCGAGAGACTGTCGAAGATTGCTCCGGGATCAGGAAGTACAGGTGCTGAAGCAGCATCTCTCAATCCAGCCATTTGAAAAGTGGGCAGTGGGAGCCATGCAATGTTCTCCGCTGGGGATTCTGGTTCCCGATATCATCATCGGTCGGACCTCGTTTGTACACTACGAGGGAGCCCCATTGAGTATCTTCAGGGAAACCATTCTCAAGATATCTAGCACCTACGCAAGGCCGAGCCTCAGCCTTTCCAGCTTCGGCGGGCACTTTTTCATGGTCCGGAGGGATAGTTTGCTTGGGCTTGTCGCGATGAACACCTGAGAAAAGGTTACAAAGCGGCCAGGCGAATTCCCGCTGCCTGACTCCTAAGGTATCCACATATTCTAGACCTTTTCTATAGCACTTCGTGACTAGTTGAGTTGGCAGAGAAACTCTCAGACGAATAAAGACAGGCAAGCGCTATGTAATGATGACCGGATAACTTCCGTCTGAAGCAAAGAACCAAAGCTCGGTCGTTTCAGCCTGGCCTACCTTGTTCGATCAATATTCAGGCTCTGCTGGAAAATTTCCGACAAATAACAAGGGACTTGGACCCGGTCAATAGGCTAACAACCTCGGCCAGTGGCAAAGAAACATCGCGGATTGTGGAGAGAAGAATGGATACAATTCATGTGAACGTGTGTGCCTTTGTGCAGGGGCCTTAGCACCGCCCATCGATTCGAGCCATGAAAGCAAGGCAAAGGGCACCCTCCAGGAGATAGATGGACTTATAGCTCTCCCTACTTGCCTTTACCGAGCTTGGAGGGGCTGGAGCGAGTAATATAAATACAGGGAGCCCTGTCCGGGCTTGTTCAGCCACCATCACCAACAACTCCACACGATTCAATCATCCTCATTACGGATCGCTTTGAAACAATGTCTGAGTTCAGTCCGAGGGAAATCCTCGACCCGACAGTGTATTTCATGGGTGAATTTACCTTGGAGGGCGAGCGATTTTCTGGTCCCATTTGCCGACGGCCCCTGCCGCCGACGACCTCCAAGGCTAGACCGTTCGAATACACCGGCCAACCAGCAAACCTGGACTTGATTGAACAGATCGCAGAGCTCCTGGAACAGAACAAGATACCATTTCATGTGGTCAATGACGGTATGTGGCGTCACTTTGGCTGCCAGAATCCTATCAACTCCCTCGACAGTCATCCCGCAGTCCCTGCAGAAGCAGGCGGTCCAGGTCTTGCGCAAGGCTAACTTCGACGATAGCTGCTCCCGGATTGAGAATATATGTCTACAGAAGGACCATGAGGGCAACTACGAAGCCGCGCCGTGTAACTACATCTACAATCTGCGGGCGAACTTCCATCGGGCGTGGTGGGTGCCCGCTCATATCTTCCACCTCCAGCCGGCAGCTCCGGGGGAAGAGCTCCATGTGGATCTGAACCTGTTCAGCCACGAGGACTGGTTCCCGAACGTGAAGCTTCCAGACTGTAGTCCGCTAGCCGAAGATTATGAGACTTATCTGGTCTCGACCGATACGCGTCTCGCCTCGTGCGAGCAGGCCACCTACGAGGTCAAGTTGTTCCAGCCGGCGCGGATGGTGGAGGCCCTAATCCGCCTCGCCTACCGCGACTATTACCTGTACGGGCCCCAGCATCTGGACTACATCCCATTGTCCGACAGCTGCAAGTGGGTGGAGGAGCTCTCCAACATTTTCTCCTCGTTGATCTCGGAGAAAGAAGAGGACAGTACTGCTGCTGGTGCTGGGGAGCCCCGCAGCGAGCCCCCGCCTCCCTGGGCCCGTGCTCGCGTGAACGAAGCCTTTACCGAAGCAGCTGAGCTCACCCTGAGGGGTCTGGATCCTCGATGGCTTCGTCTCGAAGATTTCCACCGGGCATGGTTTTTCTACTTAAAGATGCTCAGCCACCTGCAGGATACCTCGGGAGACAAGACCTCAGAAAAGGGGGTGGAGGTTCATCCCTTCCGAGTCGCCTTCCACGCGTGTACTGGCTTCGCTGAGTTGTCCTGGCTCCCTTGGTCCCTTAAAAACCACGGCGTCTTTCCGGAAGACACCAGTCCCTTCCCGA
The DNA here is from genome assembly GCF_003184825.1 of Aspergillus fijiensis CBS 313.89. Classification (NCBI taxonomy): domain Eukaryota; kingdom Fungi; phylum Ascomycota; class Eurotiomycetes; order Eurotiales; family Aspergillaceae; genus Aspergillus; species Aspergillus fijiensis. Next base: position 36,166 of record NW_024469080.1, on the reverse strand, counting down.
TGAAGAGTATCCTGGCTTAGCAGACTTTAATTGATCGCTTCCCGCACCTGGAGGAGAAGATCGATACTGCCCGGAGAAGGGATGTGGACGAGTGGCTGACTCCCTAGGACTACAAGAATGCCATCAGCTGGCGCAGGCGCGAACGTACATGGGATTATGATTGAAGACACCCAAGAATACCACCTCACAAAGGCAACACCTAGGTACTTTAGCTTAGCTTAAGTTATCACTACCAGCACCACTAGGCACTACTAGGAAATACTAGGTAGTTGCTTCAGGATTTTCTTTCCATCCACTCTCCAGTCTAGACACCACCTCCTTGTGGAGTCCATGGATATAAGTTAGAACTAACTACAACCCCAATGAATGGTTTTACAACTAAGATAAGATACCCCAATCTCAGTAAGAGAGAGAACAAAGATAAAAGGCCAAAGACTCCAAGACTGTTCGAGAACAAAAGTGACCACAAAGGGACCCCCGGGTCTTTGTAGCTCACGGCCACAGCCCCGCGATCCACGGGAGGCACAAGCAGAGTCCTGCCACAAAACAAAACCCTGCCACAAAACTCGAATCTTCCGGATTATCCAAGCTAGGGATCTCATCTAGTCCTGACTCCTCCTGGCTTTGGCTTCCCTGGGGTTCAGGAAGAGGCTTCGACGCCTGAAGCGCCGCCATGATGCGCTCCGCGCTCCAGGTCACCCCGTACCTGCCGACTGCCGTACGTAGTTGCTCCGTGATGGCCTTCCGCGGAACCCGCGGGGCATCTTTGCCAACCTCGGCAATTTTCGTCAGCCCACATTCCCTGTCGAAGTTCTGGCCAAGGCCCAGTTGGTCCCGGAGAATCAAGTGTACCGGGGCCATGACGAATTCTGTCGAGAGGGAGTCGTAATGTAATTGACTGTCGATCAAGTGGAAGTACCCGGCCATCCCTCTTTCAGAGCATACTTAATTTTAAGGTACTATACTAGGTATATACTAGGTACATACTGGGTATGTACTAGGTATGTACTAGGTAACTAGTAGTTCCTCCAAGAGAGCCTGGAATCCACCATCTTCACGCTCCAGGCTTCCATCAATACCCTCCAACTCCAGTAAGCATGAAGCATTGACTTTCGAGTCTTCTCACCCGTGTCAGGTATTCATAGCTAGGATAGCCTATTGCGCTGAAAACCACTATCAACATCCTGACACATATTTATTAATAGCTGCAGAGGTATTTGTCGAGAGTTGAACTTTAGTGGTGATGTTAGATTTATGATCGGCTGAAGTCCTTGGTGGCCAGATGGGCGGAGCGATTTCTACTGATGGTGAGCATCACCACGCCTACAACATTGACTTATGGAAGTAACTCGGCTTTCCACAGATGATTGTTATTTACATGATTCAAGTGAGCCGATAAGGAGGTGAAAGCAATGTTACTGCGAAATTTATATAACATGATAACCTGCCTAGACACGCACATAGTGGCTCGGTGACCCGATGAGCCGGAAAGCATAACCTCGTTCGCGCTGTGTTACTGCTATCCTTAGTCCTCTCCCTTCTGACCTTCTTGATATCCTTTGCTTGGTGAGCAGCCCTGAATATTGCCGTGGAGACTGACATAGTTTATACTAGTTGCTGACTGGGCCAATCTCGTGTTTCTGCGTGCGATACGAGCAATTCATTCCCAGTTTGAGAAATCTCTCCATGCCGTGTGCACTGTGAGATTTGAATGATGAGCTCTTCTTCCTCGTGGAGTTTCGCATCTTTCTGTGGCTTTTTGCCTTGTTCTGAGCATGTACTCTCTCCGAAGCGTTTCACATACTGGAGGTATGTCGTAATACTGTATTAAACAGCGTCATATCCACCCCATCGCATGACAATGATTTTAAGCCTGTAGACATAATGTAAGCATACTTCTTTCTGATTATTTGTGTATCATATCCATGCTATTGCACTGCTCTCGTATGCAAATAAACCTTGCCACCCATGATCTATATATCGTCTAGACGCAAGCTCGGTCAGATTTCGAATTTTTACGTAATTAGTTTATTCGGATACAGCAGGAATTTGGGTTATAGAAGTCCGCATACTGCTTGTAACCAGGTTGCAGAAGATATTGCTTGTTCCTTGTAACGTTACACCATGAACTCTTATGAACTATGCAGTTCGCGCGTCGTACAACCTTGAGATCTACTGCTGAACACGAGATCCAGCATAGAGAATTCTTCTATGGTAGGGCTGACATTGTCCTGTGCTGACGCCAGCCTGACTACAGGCCACTTCTCAAAACAATAACAAAATCGATCTGCGCGGCATAGTTGAGCGTTTGGCTTCTAAGCCTGATCTATAAATTCGGGGCTCTTCACCTCTCTAACCATCCTCCTCCTCATCAAGTTTTTATACTACAAACAAGCCAGCCAACCCCCAATTGATACGCTTTGTGAACACATCATCCGCCATCATGAGTGACTTCATCGGATCAAACAAGTATACCATCACGCCCCGCCACACCGACAAGAAACTCGACCTATACCAGGGCAGCAAGAATGACGGGACCACGCTGCAGATTTAGTATGGTCTTTCTCTGGCTCCCGCCGTTCAACTCTGTTTTGTCCGGGACCAAACTGACCTCTCGTTGTAGCGAAGCGCAGCCTGGCAATCCGAACCAGGAGTTTGTTTTTGCCGATGTGGGCAACGACGAGTACCTGATTCTGAATCTGGGTAGCGGCACGTACATGACTGCTAACAGTATGAAAGAAGTTCCTTTTCCCCCGCCTTCTGCCCCCTACCCTACCCATCTCCGGCTCCGATGGGAATCTTCCTAATACATTCGATAGGTGAAACTGACGCCCCCGTCACTGGCAATCTCCTCCCGCCCGTTGACCAGAGGGTGCGCTGGAAGGTGGTTCCGGTTCGCGGTGGAAGTGGAGCCTACAAGTAACTGACACTCTTCTGCTTGGGAGCATACCTCTTGCCTTGATTCCCCCATGGAAAGTTCACCCGCTAACCGTGTCTGGATTGGGAATCCTAGCCTTTACAGTGTTGCCTATCCGGACCTTGTGATGGATACCTTCCGGGCCGGGACTGACAACGAGACTCCGATCGTTCTCTGGACCAACAATGGAGAACAGAATCAGCAGTTCTTCTTGAGACTCCCCTGAGTGGGATACTGGTCCGTCCGAGGAGCGCGGTGGCCGACGGGGCTTGGCAGGTCGCATGTATGCCTGTAATTCGGGTCGGAGAGAGAGAGAGAGAGAGAGAACGGACTGAGGTTGTGTAATGTACCTGTGGGCCCCAGCTACCGCGCATTTGTGGTGACCATCTGGCCTTATCTGCATTTGATTGTTTCTCGTTGATTTTGTCTCGTTCGTCGTTTCGCGGCATGTGGACCCACACAGTCCTTTGAGGCCAGGATAGGTAGTGAATCAAGTTTGCATAGCTCGTATTCTGGAGATGCCACTTCTAGCCTCGTCAGAGAATAGTGCAAGAGTCTGCTGTAGTAGGGGTTTGTTCTGCAGAATCGACTGCGTATGCGCTCACTGCCATCGGGCGTCTATACCTGTGTACACTAATAATCACGCCGTTCGGACACGCATTAGATACTGTAATTACGAGGGAGAGAATTGCCCTTAACGCATACTCCAACATCGACCGCAGGTACAGGAGATCGACGCCCGGTTTCGACAAATTTTAACCAGCAGAAGTGGATTGGCCGTTCAGCTGCTGTCTTTAAGGAATTCAGAACTAGGACCATGTAGACCTGATTGGTCATAAGAGAGCCGATTCAGTGATCAAGCACGATCTATCATCGTCCGTGAATCCTATGTTTCAGGGATGCGGCAATGATAAAAACCTCCCCTGCTTAGCGGTCTGCCTGAGATCTAGAGGCATTGCCCTTTTGACTTCCATCTTCGCTGCTAGTCCAGTATTGTAGTTGTGAGCGACATGGGTGATCTGAATACCTTAGGCACTCCCGCTAGCACTTGTCCATTCTTTCTTCTCTAGGTTTTGGTCACAGAGCATCTGGCTACGACCCTCCATGCTTTATGTCGCTCTCGCTGACGGCTCACTGCCTCCCTGTCCAAGCGCTGAGTAGAGCCTAGAATTCTCGGCGCCTCTTCACGGAGCGTATCGTAGACAGCTGGACATATCACAGAATGTGTTATTTCGATGGCTTTCGGCGCAGTCGCAAACCAGATCGGAACTGCAACCAATGCCCCAAGCCCTGTTAGAGCGCCCGCGCCCACGCTCACGCCCAGAGCGAGACAAGCACCGATGGCACCCCACCCCACTGCTGGGCATTGTTGTGACAAGTGCGGCACCTGCAGCTATTGTATCCCAGTGTCCAGGATCGAGGAAGGAGCCCCGGGGGTGCAGCGGGGGTGCAGCGGGGAGGTTCATCTCGACGACCATTTTGCCATGATAGAGTTCGCCCTCGATTCGAAGTGGATACAGGTCAGCTGGGAAATGCAACGGCTCACGGATGCATAGTTTGTACCAAGATGGGACCAGCACGTGGAAAACAATGTCCTTGCCATAGTCCAACTCTGCCGTCAATCGTCGTCGGTATTTTGCATATCCTGGCCAAGCACATCGAAGTTCTTTCTCTTCATGCAATACTCGAGCGGAAGGGGGCTCTCGCTCGCCAGTCGGTCGAATGCGAGGTACCAGATTGTGTCCCGGTGGAAGACGAAAACTCGATGATAACGCCGGTCAACAGGCGCAATGTCTCCGAACTGAGATTGAACGAGATCGTAATACATGTCTGCCGTGGCCATCTGGCCCGCTGCTACCCGATGCCGTCAGACAATTACCGTCGCGGAGCTCGGTGGAAATATAATTCAGTTCTTTGATCACCTGAGCCACTTGTGTGGCTTGGACGATTTGGGGTCCGTGGATTCTCACATGGTTGACAATTGGATTGCAAATGCCGTGGGCGGCTTGGGAGTTCTCGATGCGGCTCACTGCGATGTTGTTGCTGCTGCTGCTGTCTATTCCTAAGTTCGGACATGGGAGGCTAGCACCGGCCACGAGTGTCTCTGGGAGAGAAGCGTTTGAAGTATCGACAGCTATCGTTATCAATGTGGTTCTTGTCATTATTTCCACGGTCATGCGGCTAGCAATAGCTTCAAGGTCTTCGTCTGGTGTGTACCCCATGGACTCGGAAGACCGAATGAGGTATCGATATAAGCCCCGGCAACCGCGCGCGGAGAGGGATAGAGCTTTCATAGCTGCCACGTACGGCCAAGTACCAGGAACAAGGGCGAGAATGGTCAAAGCCTCGTCAACTTCGCGTGCAACTGGCCCCACTATAGGCCCCACGATTTTCGCCACCTCTCTGGGGTGTTTAACCAGCACATCATCGACGAAATGGGCATATGCTTCGTGGGGAAAGGGGTCTGGATAAAGATGTTTGACAAGGCTGCCAGTCAGAGGTTGTACCTGCAACCATGCCGGCCATGTTGTTGGTGGTCTTCAGCTTGAGGCTTCTATACCTTGGAATTCGACTCCAAATTCATCTGGAGAAATTTTGAGGTGAGAGTTCGTCAGCGGCCATGGCCGGTTCAAGTAGGTGAGTAAGTTGTATAGAGTCACCTTGTAACGCTCTCTTTGCGTCAGCTCGCGGGAGCCACTGTCTGCATGCAGACAGGGCGTTCTACTCGCGATAGAACACGTAGCTCTAAGACGACGTTCAGCAGTGGAAGGACCGGAATCCACGGCGCTATGAAGCCCTATTAACGCGGGGCATTAGCGCCGATTGGGTCTGAAGTCACATGTAGTATTAAGTACCTGGTACTCTCATTGCAAGCGCTGGACTTTAGAGCTAGCTAGCTGTGACCTGGCCAGGACTTATCATCTGGGTCGGCTCTTATTGGGTCAGGATTTCTACTGTCGTAAGAATTCCGGAATAGTGTTAATGCTTATCAAATTTCTGAAAGTTACAGGCAAGTCTGACAAAAAAGAAATGAATAAGGACATTTCAACCGGAAGTGTTCATTCTTTTTCCAACAGAGTTAAAATAAATGAAAAGACCAAAAACATACAACAGAAGGGATTCGCTGGTGGTCACCCACCCAACTACTAACCTCCCGGCGTGTGGCTTGAGTACGGCTGAGCGGACGGGAAGCCCTATTTTCCACACCCTGTGGTCGTATGTAACTGTCAAGGATACTATTCGAGATATCCGGAGTGTTTGACCAATCAAATTGTCCGATCACCATCGCATTATACACCTGTACCGAACTAGAAGGAGGATTGGCTTGGCTTCATAGATGCGGCCGTTGGAATCCTCTGTAGGCGCATCAACTCCCATCACAATGGTACGAGTTGCTGGCTGTATATCGGATTGGAAATGCTGCTCAACACGAGGGACAAACCCGAGCATTTGTTGCTAGGTGACATACACATCGTACCCCGAGGTAGTCTCCAGCCCCAACACCAAAAACATCTCGGAATAGGGGACGATAATATGTCTATAGATAGCGATAAGCCTGCCTCGGGAACGAGCCGGATACACGGATTCTGGCCCCGTAATAACGTTCTTTGGCTTGATAATGCAGGCTGGTTCCCCAATCTCGTGTCGTGGTATTAAGGCTCGAACATAAAACAAACAAACAAAGAAAACTCTATTCTCTGTCAGGTGGAGATTGAAGGTGTCGAACCTTGGTGTTCCAGCTGAGCGTCAAAAGAAAACACGGGATTACGAGCCTGGAACTTTATCCCAGAGACCAAAACTCGGCACTATGCAATTTCAAGGTGATATTTCAAATAAGAAGCAGCTTAATATGACAGCTGAGCAGGATATAGATAATTTGAATGCTACTTATAATACAAGCCTCTGAATGTGTTCGTTTCCAGTTACCATCACCTAATTCAGATCCATTCTTGCTCGCGGTTGGCACAGTGCTGTCGTAGCATAGTATCTCTTGCGCGTCTGACCACAGAGGCAATTGATCAATTGATCAACACTGACACGCGCGAGGTAGTTTAGTCCAGGTCGCGCATAATCTCGTTCAGAGAACTCAGATTCTGTGACGATAATGCGACGATGGACTTAACATCCTCCACATCTCGCAGGCTGATGTACCTTCGTACGGTTCCCAAGTCATGGTTGAGTTGGTTACCCCCAACAGGGTTACTTTTCTTTCCCCAATAATTTTCAAGCCCACGCTTTTAGCTTCAACCCACTTACCAGTGGTGAGGGGGAACCAATAACACCATTCAACAGTTTTTGGCCCAGCATTTGGCCCTCCTTTCGGTCGATGGATGTCTGATGGATTGCCTTCGTAGTCTCCTACGTCTTCTCCCTTGCCCGACGTGTTGAACAACACCCGACATGCGGGGATCGAAATAGTGTCGTCATTGTACTTGACGGAAACCACACAGCAGTCATAGAGCTCCATAGCGTTACTTTCCGATCCCTTCAGCCATGCTGCAGCTGCCAACAGCGTATCACCTAGAATACCGGTAATGATGATACTTGATCTATTCTCGAAATCGGAAGGCAATGCCCGTCGGATATCTGATTTCACAACCACATTATAACTCTGTAGCTCCTCCGTGTACGAGTAGTTACCGCGTGGGTGAAAGGTGATCTGATACCTCGCCAAACCCATTACCAGGTGCCACAATTTCTTGCGTCCATCAATGGTCAGTTTGTCCAATGATTCCTTATTCGGCGGATGGCACCTGGGGTTATCCGCTCCCTTGGCGAAGTGGGAGAAGGCATGCCGCAATAGAACCCATACGACTTGAAACACAGTCCAGATACAGATGACGCTCTCCTTCTGCTTTTTCAGAAGGGAATAGCCGTAGGGCAGCGAGCAAGCGTACGCCAGTGCGCCAAGGCTCCATGCCACCTTCCACACGGTGCTGCGTCGAAAGTTCTGAGGGATGCCTAGATAGACCCTGCGGCCACCGAAGCCGGCTTTTCGGGCCGTCGGTAAGTCTCCCGCGATAATGTCCAGCACATGGCCGCGGCTCCGAGCGTCCTCGCAGTGCTCCCGGATTCTGCCTCTCCAGTGTAACACGACTGCATGAAGAAAGAAGACAGTGTAAGGCGCGATACTTGCAAGGCCAAGCCTCAGGGCATTGAGATAACACAAGACAACAAGCTCACTGAGCTTGGCCAGGGAGAAAGCTAGCCAAAAGAGCTCTTCCTTGGCTCTGGGCTCGTGCGAGCAACGAGTGTCAGAGAAGGAACACACTGTCAGAGCCTTGTCTTGCTTGCATTCCGGCACATCGCGTAAAAGACTTTCAGTGTACGCATCCAATGCGTAGACATCGCGTGGGCAGCGATCTCCAGCCTTTGATTCTGGATTAGCACCGGTAGCAACAGGCACCATGGTCAGTTTAGGGGACGTACTCCATAGACCATTGCCACGGCGGTTGGTCCCAGCTCCCGCCTAGCTGACGCATCGCCGATCGTCGAATCGAGGAGCAGTCTGAATCCGAGAGCCGAGTCGGTAGACTCATCTCTCAACTTGATAGATTGCCGGAGCCAGTCAGGAATTGCCGCTGCAGAACACGCCTTCAAGACTTGCAGGGATCCAAACACACTCATCCCCGCCCAGGCCAAGCCGCTAGGTCCTTTTGCCCCTAACACCAACGGCGTCGCGTTGGACGAACCGATGATGGTGGCAATAGGAGCAAACTCAACCCATGACTTGGCAAATACTGATCCTGGCATGTCGGCTATTATATACAAGCCCGTTGACAGATACTGTTTGGCAGCGAGAGTCAAGCTGCATCATAAAAAGACTCTAGGGAAGATTCTGTGAGTCAAAGCTCGATTATTTATAGAGAAAAGAATTCTTCGCAACAAAAGTAGGCTCAATAACTACTTTGGTGTAACTGTAGTGGTGACTTAGCGTTTACGCCATGATTTGATCTTTGATCTGCTGAAGGTGGCAAAGCTACGACGCGAAAATTTAGGCTTGGATCTTACTATGCTTAGCGACCAAAGATTGAAGCCGTGTTCTGCGCTTGGGAATATGCTCATCTGACCCGCGAGACACCTCGATGATAGGTCCCATGTATTCAATGTAGGTTTCTGTTGGATATTAGTAAGACCAGTTAAGATCGTCGCTCGCTATTAATAGCCCATATAAACATCAACTTATCTTAGACCGAGCCAATCCTTTCGATCTAGACAGATCTAGACACGATATCACGACCTAACTAGCAGACAAGGGCGATGGGAAAATATAAGTGCAGCTAGTCCAACACTTTGTTTTAGTATCCATGGTTTCAAGACTCTTTTTCCAAAGGTGCCTCCTCAACCTTAAGATGCCCACCGCAGGCGATCAAAGACTTTGCTAGCTTTGATCAGGACCCAGTAACTTTCATACACCATCCTAGCGAGACAATCTTGGTTGTCACCGTAGAATAGGGCAGTCCTTGGACTCATTTGTCGCCTTGTTAGTTGTGGGCATGTTGAGTTAATCTTGTGAGTCAAAAGGTCCGAAATAGTCGACAACGCCGCTCAAACAGCCCAAAAGTCCATAACTGACACGAGTAGCACTAGGAAGGTCTCGCTCCGCTTTTTGCAATAAGCGTTCCAAACCACGGCAAGCCGTGGGTTTCTTGATCCGTGATATATTAACCAAATTAGACACAGTATTAGCTGACTGTGCTGAGATCGCCAGGTCGAGATGGTGGGGTTTTGCTGGTCCAAATCTTCGTCATGACGCCATCCCGATAGGTCTCTAATAGAACCTCGACATATTATTCTGTTAGAAAATGGGGGTCTGTTGACATAGTTGTGCAATGGTACAAGGAGTTATACCATGAGGTTAAGATAAAATGTACAACATATTCTCTTGCAAAAAGGTTGTGAAATTTTTTAAAAGGATCTGTATAGGCGTTTCGGCCCCCTGGCTACTCGAGTTAGCATAAGCAAGATCAGCAAGCCAATGCTTCTTAGTTTGCTAGTCTGTTAAATATCTCCATATCGATTGGAATAAACCACTTGCGTATAAGATTTGATGTGTATCCTCAATTCGAATGCAGAATTTGTCGATGGAGTCTCTATTTGTAGGTTTAGTAGGGTTCTCTATTAACGGCTACGAAAGCAGCCTCTGCTCTTTTGTGAGCCAAAGCCTTCTTTCCAATTAGAAGTATTCTCTGGCCGCTCGGCCGCCAAAGTACGCAGTAGTCAAAGGAAATTCTTAGCGTTAGATATTTCCTTGTCAAGTTTCTCTTATAGAAGAAAGCTCAGGAATAAAAAAACATACAACAGAAGGGATTCGCTGGTGGTCACCCACCCAACTACTAACCTCCCGGCGTGTGGCTTAAGTACGGCTGAGCGGACGGGAAGCCCTGTTTTCCACACCCTGTGGTCGTATGTGCTAGATCTTTTGCAAAAGTTAATGATTGAGTATACGCAAAACAACATCCTCAACCGAAACCCTTGCTAGCAAATAGTGTCATTGCACAAAGAATTTGGTAAAGTGCTCCTAGACTATATGCGAGTACGACAAGCTATCATAGGCTTGCGTTCTTATTCTCTCTACTGTCTCTCATTTTCTAGGTTTCTGGTAGATTCAATTGTCTTTCCTCTTTCTTACAGTTCAAAGAATACTAAGCTAGACAACGGATGTATATTCCGGTAGTTATACTTCGGGGTAATAACTGTTGCGTCGAATCTCGCTCGACGCCACTCCCCGCCACCCCCAAAACCAGAGGGACCTGCCGAACTTACCCAATCCCTACATCCTCTCCCTCAAACAAAAGCGAGGTCTTGCTTTCTCCTCATTTATGAGAGTAATCTGAGCTCGGTATACTCTTAGGAGATACAGACAAGCTGAACACATGTGAATAAGTACTAGAGTCAGTGGCGGGGTAAGTATGAATTAGGGCTAGACTAGCAGAAACGAAGATGAGAGTCTCAACCTCTCTTTCTGGAATACCACGGGTGACGGCTGACAATGAGCACTATAGGCTGAACAAGGATCCGGAGGAAACCCGACGTTTGTTGTCAATGTCAAGGATTCGATATACTTAATTTTGCTTGTTGTTGGGTAGACAGTCTTGCGTATACTTGCGTATACTCTCTAGTGCTGTCGAGAGAGACTTGCTGATAAAACCGTTATCTCCTCTAATCTCCTCGGAAGGAGCATCGCTTTAATTTCAACATCAGCACCATTAAATCCTTGGCCCTAACTTACCTACTGACCTTGCCCCCAGATGGGATAAATTACGAAGACCTCAGGGATCCTCATCAAAAATGCGGAAGAAAGCCTGAACATCCTCCTCGAACTCCGCCCATACTTCGCCATCAGACGTCATGGGATATACCCATCGACCTTGATACACAAACTGCTGCGGCTCGTAGTCCAGCTCCGGGAACTCGGTGAACATCCGAAAGCTGTTTTGCGAGGAGATGAGGACCCCACCCATCCTTTTCCAGTAAAGATGCGGGTGCGCCTGTCGTTGGTGCCACCATTGCCTTCGGAGGATTTCCATCGCGGGGAGCCAGTCGTCGGTGGTGTTTTTCCAGCACTTGAGGATTACGACCAAGACCCTTTGGTCGTTGCGCTGGAGGGGATAGACCTCTATGTTGTCGCACGGGGTGGAGAAACTGTATGACAACGGGAAGCTTGCCATTTTCAAGGTGAAGATGGCTTACTTGGGGACTTAAGGTGTCAGATAGAAGAAGGGCCTGGTGTGAGTCGACAGCTTCGTATTAGCCATATTTAAAGTCCTGCGTTCCGAGTGTGGAAGTTTCTTTGTTCTGTGGTTCAAAGGACTTGTGCCCCAGGAGGAAAGTAATATTTCATAAAGCATCAGACAAGGGTCTTAGATAGGGGCTTTCGTATGAGTGCAGTACAGTATAAAATGGATAAGTTGCAACTATTAGGGTGTCATAAAGCGGCTGACTTATCAGAACTGATTTTGTATTAGTGCCCTAAGCTTTTCTCTTATCTCGATTACCGAGTGTCATTATATTTTGAGATAGACCAAGGGAAAGGAGGATACGAGGGAAAGGTCGAATTCGTCTGATTTGAATGAATGGACTTTTGTTTGAGTTAGAACTTTGTGCTTGACGCGATCCTGCTATGGATCTAGACATCTGCGAGATCAAAGTTAATTAGACGCCAGGGGTTCAACATGCAGGCATGTTTCACGTGCAGCGCGTCCATTGAGGAATGATGGCGGTTGGATCGCACACCAACCGTCAGCATTCTTGCGCTTTGCCCCACGCTGAAACTCACAAACTGTTTCCGTTCCGACATGTGCTTGTTCCTCGGGACTGTAAACAAAGGATTTATCTCGCCCAGCATCCTTCTTGATTGGCGCCTTCCGCACGATGAAAGAAATTTTTACAACCACGGACGCTGCCATATAACCTCAGAATGCATATATTCAGGATAGGCCTCATCGTATCTAGAACCGGGCAAATGCGTCAACCCCTTCTCTACTCATTCACAATCTAATCTCTGATATATTTTCACTCGCTTTCCATCCTTCTACTTTCTGGTGTCTTGGGACCGGACCAAGTGCCATCTTTCCTTTTGCCGTTTTTGACTCACCATGAATTAACAATAGAACAAAGAAAGCAAGATTTTCACGACAAAAAAGCGCCATTAGCCCTTTCCAAAATGCTTCTAGCTCTGACGCTGGCACTAGTGCCAATCGCTCAGGCCGCGAATCGTGCAGTATTTGCGCATTACATGGCAAGTATATCATTCTCCGCAGCCAGCAGTGAGTAAGCCCTAATTCACCTAATCAGGTCGGCACCACCACAAAGGACCATATCCAGCAAGATGTCGACGACGCGATCGCGATGGGTCTCGATGGCTTCGCCTTGAATGTTCAATGTCCGACCGATGCGTTCGCCAAGGACCTAATCCTGGAGATGGGGCGCTACATCGAGGCGCAGGAGCTCCAATTCGGGATCTTTATCAGTATGGATGTGTACGCCTCGGGAGGGGCATCGTGCGGCAGCGCAGGCGCTGCCGACTACGTTTCCCTGTGTCAAGAGGCGATGGCACTCGAGGCGTACTACCAGGTTGACGGCAAGTATGTGGTCAGCACCTTCACCTCAGGTGGGGGCACGTGGGAGACGTGGAATCATTTCAAGGCCTCATTGTCCGACCTGGGGTTCGAGGTGTATTGGATCCCGGATCTCGACGACACGGAGGGCTACTGGGACAGTCAAGCGGGCTGGTGGGATGCATGGGGCAATCTCACTGATGGCCTCTTCAGTTGGGAATCTGCCTGGCCAAGTCTGGGACAACAGGCTTCGAAGCAGACTGGTGGGCTGGGAGGGATTGCCCGGGATCAAGTGGTCATTGACGCGGCTGCTAGACAGGGTGCATCCTATATGATACGCTTGTCTTCCTGTGTATCTTTCTGGTCTGAGCTTTTCACTGATGACTGTCAACAGCATTGAGTTTGATGCAGTATAAGAATTCAGTATGAGCAGCTTTCACAATGCTCCCAATGAAAATTTCGAGACTGACTAGGACTGAGCAGTATGGAACAAATATCTATCGCCAAGGTGGAGAGAACCTCATGCAACGCCTGAGCAACATCTTGAACATCCAGAGTAACACGTTGCAGTTCGTTGAATACATTACTTGGGTAAGAGTCATCTGTACCAGATTTGGATGATAAAATATAATGCAGAGCTAATCCAAATAGAACGATGGTCCCGAGGGACACTATCTTGGGAATCTGTGGCCGGAACAGAATGACGATGCTGCGCTGAACAACTACGCCAACATGACGATCTGGCCTCATACAGGCCTGCAGCCGCTCATCCACTCGTTTGCGACCGCTTTCAGGGCGTTTCGGGGCCCATCGGAAATGAGACCTCAGAATGGGAATGAGGCAGCCGGCGCCATCTGGTACCAGACGCCGGCCTTCGATATACCGTGCCCTTTTGAGGACATCGGGGAGCCTACTGCCACCTTCTGGAGCAAACCTGCAGGGTACGAGACATTTTCCAACACGACCCAGTGGGCGGTTGTTCTCAATGAGACGGTCGGAGGTTATAACCCCAGCGAACTGGCGCTCTTCATCGCCACTGGTGATGGTGTTCGGGTGGTGGCCAGCAACTTGACTGCCGGCCTGAATTTCGCTCAGGGCCCGGATGTGCATGGCGGGAGCGATGTTACCATGGTGTTAGCTCCTATTTCCGGTGGCGACATCCTTTACCATGCCTCAGGAGGTAAATGCCCTGATTCATATTGTAGGGATGGATTCTACAACCTGAACTATCAGGTCTTGCCACTGGTACCGGGGCATACGACAACCGGTTGTACCTATGAGACCTCTGCTCTGCGATACATCCCTTGGAACAGCGCGAATGCGGCGGTTGGTTGTCAGCAGTTGCTGTTGAATGCATCAGCCACGGACTCCTGGTATCTTAGTCAAGCTGGGCTGGCCTTGGAATTCGAGACGACTCGTCATTCTTTGTCAACTCGCCGTGCTCTGACAAGCACACTCCCGAGCCTCGATGCCCACTTTAACGCTTTCGATGGGGTCAATGTCACGAATTGTGCAAATCTTAGCGATAACAGCTCCTGCTCCATACCTGAAACCTGCCCCTTGGGTACTGACCATGTGCCATATTTCTTTGCTCAGCGCTCTTTCGCAATTTTCCAGCGGTGCCTGCGGGACATGGCTTCAGAGGTGTTTGGAGAAAATCTCATATCCGCTCTGGAAATTGACAATCTGGTCAACAGCATAACTCGGTATCTGACACTGCATAATGACGAGGCCGGTTTGGACAGGGTCAAAGGTGCCGTAGCTGCGGGACTTACTGTTGTCAGAAGCGGGCTCGGTCCAATCGACAACTTCGCCAGCTCCTTCGCAACACTGCTCGGCGGGATCTTCAGCACTATATCCGCTGTTGATACTCCCACTGACCCTACAAACAGCAGTGTCTTTCTTTCCGATCCTGGCAATGTGTTGAGAACTCGTTTCTTCGCCGGGGTCCAGGGATACAACAACAGCCTCTTCCAGCTCGCCCATGCCGTCTTCGCTACCGGCAATCTCTCCTCCTTCCCAGGCTATGCACTTGACACCTCCAATGATCGGTTCGGAGCCTACTACACTACCCGGCTACCCAAAGTCTTTGCCGGGGGCCGCTTCTCCGACCCCAACATGGCCTGCAGTAATCTCGCCGACGAGCTCATCCTGCCTATCCAGCAGGTCCTGCTCAGTCTTCTACTCGCCAGCGCCAATGTGTACATCGTTCAGAATGGTCACCGAGTCGAGGAGTGCGCTTCAATGTGGGGCGGAGTGGTGCTGGACCTGGACTCTGACGACCCCGTGTGCTACACGCTTGAAACTCCCGGATCCGGGGCAAGCAACACGGACATCTCCATCCCGCTCAGCGGCAACGTCTCGGACCTGATATATAGCACTTATAAGATCAACCAGACTGCTCTGGTCAGGAGCTCCCTGCAGTGCCAGTCAACAAAGAACCGCTATCATGCAGCTTACATCCCTCTCCCGACAGTCATTCCGGGATGCGGATACTCGACCTCCTCCCTCCCGTCGTGTTTCTTCAACCTGCCCGTCCTATACACCAACTATACTGCAAGTATGAATAGTTCGGATGAGGGGATATCGGGCACTCCCTGCCAGGTGCGGGGCGGTACCCCAGCAGACGGGTTGGGTCACTATCTTCCCTCGAATTTGGCTGCCGTTTTCACCGGCGAGTTCTGTACCTGTGTGTCCACGGCATCAGAGTCATTATCTTGATTAGCAGTGACCCAATGCTGGCAACATAAGCGCGCATAGCCAGAACGGAATCCGGCTTCGAGGAATGCAAGAACGCAGTGTGTCTTATAGTCTATCGGCAGCAACAACTCGCAAAGGGCCGTATTGGCCTGGAGTCAACTTTTATAATGATAGTCATGTTGCCGAGGGGAGATGAATAGAAAGAGCGGGGAAGGGGCGGAGGGCGAGGCTCAGGGGCGAGAGAACTGCTACGCTCGCCTACCCCTTCAACTACTTCGAGGCGACAAGCATTGAGCATTCTCTCGCCGTCATCGCGATTGCTAGACGTAGGTCAAGACTCCGCTCTTGGCTTCTATGGTGTATTCCTCAATATTGTAGCTTTCTCGAACCTTGGAGGGCACTGAGCATTCCGACTCGGTGAATGGTCTGCGTTGGCAGACTTTCGCTCTTTCGCCTTTTGTCCGGTTCATCTAATGGAAAGCTGACAACATCAGATTCTTGAATCACCTTAATGTGCATCATGGTCCTTGTTAAATGGGGCTTGGCGAACATTTCGAAAGCGTTCTCTTCAGATTGATCACCGCAGTGACCCAGTTGACAATGACTTGTACATTGGTTGGCGGAGTGGTTGTAGACAGGTGATCAGGATGTGAAAGAGATGACAACTAGGAAGAATATGAGAATATAAGGCCAGGAAGAGAGCTGTAAAGTGCCAGGAAGATAAACAGGAGGTCGGCAAGATAGTAAGTAGCAGGAGATAAAGAAGTGAAAAGCCGACTGTCGAAGAACACGAGAGATGGGTGCCTGAGGTTGGGAACCACCGTGACAAACACAACATACACACCACTCTGGCGTGACCAGAACGCAAGTGAATGACAGCAACCAAGGTCCTGTCTCCTGACAGGTTTCCCACATCAACTCCCCTGTTATCTCTTTACAAATCATCACCTTCTTCCACCTTTCACTCTCTCGTTTCCGACTCCCTTACTTTTTTCTGATCTGACCAACTACACCTCGATATCCGTCAAGATGGCCCTCAAACGTAAAGAGTCTATTGACCACATGGACACAGTCAACGACCTCGTTTACAAGAAAGCTAAGATGGGAGAGTACACCGACTTTGCCCTGGAGTGTGATGGTGTCAAAATCCCTGTCCATAAAGTGCTTGTTTGTTCTCAGATAAAGGCACTCGCAGCTGCCTGCGCTGGAGGCTTCAAGGTCCAATTTAACCCGCCCAATTAGACCGATCTACAACGAAAAGCTAACTCTAACAAGGAGGGTTGTTCCGGCGTTTATCGAATTGACGAGTTCCCATTATCCTCGATCCGCCATCTGGTACAGTTTCTCTACACCGGAGACTATGACCTTCCAAACGACGCCGGTATGTTCTCACAAGGTTAACTGTGACTTCCTTGCTGAGAATCAGGCTAATTGCAAATGTTTGTGTGGCAGACAAGTCTCCCTTGGACCCGAACCTCGTGCTGCCTCCCTCTCTTTCCCCCTCCCCCTCCTCCTCTTCCTCTTCCTCTTCCTCTTCCTCCTCCTCCTCCTCCGCCACCGCTACTACTGCTGCTATTACTACCGCTGCCGTCACCGCGGATCTCTCGAAGAACCTTGTTGCACACATCCATATGGCCGAGATCGCGGATTACTTCAACGTGCCGGGACTCAAAGAACTCGTTCACAAGAAGGTTGACGAGACGCTGCAACTGCCGTGGTCCCCGGAGGGCTTCGTCGATGCGGTGACGATGGCTTTCAAGATTGGCGATGATGGCGTACTGCGCGACAAGCTTGCAGCGACTGTCGCCGACCACCTCGACGATTTTCTAGGGACTGACAGTCGCATGAATCTCTTCACGCACGATGCGTCCTTCCGAGTCCTGCGACGCTTGAACGAACAACTTAAAGAGTCGGAGAGACGGACAAAGGGATGGCAGATACAAACCAAGAAGTTGCTTGAGCTACAAACACGCCTCGCACAGCAATTGCGAAGCGAGCGTGAGTTAAGCAATGGGTATCATTGTGTCGTGACCCATTACCAATCCGGTTTTAATGTCGAAATCACCAGCACTTGCCTGAAGTGTCGGGCTGTTACAACCAAAAACTACCATCCTGGCGGTTTCAACATTACGTGTAATTGCCGTGCCGCATTGAATCAATGATCGACGGTCCCAGTATTCTCAGGTAGAATGACAGTCTGGAAAATAAGGCTGCTACTCTATAATTGTGGACATGTTGCTTGATAACAGCTGGCGAGCCTACAGGGCTGTATTCGAATGGTAAAGGGGTTTCGGACATTCATAAATTGCTGGTGTATTTTGGGGAAGGATATCTGGATTATAGTGGGCAGCCGAACACAACCAAATGAAACAACATTTCTGCTGCGTGCAATCTTGACTATTATGATTTCCGATGTCGTTAAAGACGGATTTGTACATCAGTGAAGTGGAGGTTTTTCTTTACTGATTCATAAAGCGTCTTCGGTAACGTAATCGTCAGCCGAGCGAGCCACGCAAGCGAGCGAGCCAGCAGATCCACCAAATACAGCACCAACATGGATTCTTAATTTATATACAAATATATGGTGTTTTAAAGCCTTAATTATACTATTTTAAACATCTTTTTATACAGTTCTTCGGTTTGGACATCTTATATATATATGTCCTTAAACACCGTACTCGCTGCACCTGGAAGATGCCCGGCGGCGAGGCTGATTCTGATTCTTAATCTGAAGGGCTTTATTCTTTTTATACTTATATTAGAATGCTTCTCTTACTTCGTTAATAGTAAGACTATTAAGGCCTGTAAGCTGCTTATTTCTTCGTTGTTTCTTAGTATTTAATCTTTTATTCGCCCAGCGGAGTTCTCGAACTTTCTATTCTAATAAAACCGCCCGGTTTAACGCCATCTCAGCACCTTTAAAGACGTAGCCTAAGGCTGACTTTATTGGTATATTAGTTATACTATTAAGCAGTTATTCAAGTCTTGTCTCTTACTATAAGGGCTGGAGGTGAAATAGCGTGAAGAACAAATGACTCTCGCGAGTCTAAAGATGCCATTGTATTATCTTAAGATGTTATTACTAATCTTTTTAAGTCGCGAGATACTACTTCTAATTAAAAGATTACAATCGGCTTACTTAATTATTATATAACTGATATTTAAGGTTATATATATATAGCTTTCTTTTTATAATATCTATAAAAATTAGAAGAACTAGTCTAGTTTTTATAACTATTTTTTTTTTTTACAGAAAATAGATTATTTTTTATAATAATACTATTAAAACCTCTTTTTTGTAAACCGCTTTGCAGAAAATTAAAATAATAGAAAAAATAGTTTTTACTATTTTTATTTTTATAATAAAGTATTAGATTATCTATCTAATATTCCCGCGGTAGTTAATTTTAATATATAATCTATTATTTACTAAACTATTTTTTACAGTAATATTTAAATAATTTTTTTATAAAATATTTAGATAGTTTTTTATAATAATAATAGTTTTTTTTTAATAAATATAAATAGTTTTTTTAATAAATATAAACGGCTTTTTTATAATTAAAATAATAAATAATATTAAATCTTTTTTAATTTATTCTTTTAGACCGCCTAAAATATTTTATAGTTAAGACTAGTAAAGCTATTCTCGCAGAAATAAGATCTTTTTTTATATAAAAAAACTTTTTTTTTAAATCTCCAGCTTTTTTTTTTTTATAATATTCTCTTTTTTTTTTTTTTTTTTTTTCTCTCTTAGTAAGTTTCTTGCGTGGTATTTCTTTTAAATATTATTATAAATTAATATTTATTAATTTTTTTTTATAGCAGCTATTAATATATCTTATTAGTTTTTTTTACAGCTTAATTTTTATAAGAACTTAGTTCTATCTTTCTTTTTTTATAAAAGTCTAACTAATTTTTTTTTATAATCTATTATTTAAGCTTTATATCCGCGGGTTTTATTAATCTATTTTATTTTATTTTTTTTATATAAATTATCTACAGAACAGGTTCGGACTTAACTAATTATTTATAGTATTTTTTATTATTTTTTTTATTATAAAAAAGAATATCTTTACTACTATTACTACTATTAGATTTATTACTATTATTATTATAAATATATCTATTTTTATTATATTTACTATTATTATATCTATTATTATTATACCTATCCTCGCTGTATCTGCTGCTGTTATTACTATTATTTTTTTTTTATATTACTATTTATATTTATAGAATATAAATTTAGCAGTTAATTATAATTAATATTATTATAGCTTTTATAATTTTTATTTTTATAATTTCTAGACTTTTTTTGTTTTTAGTAGATATATCTAGAATTATTTAAAACTAATCTATATTCTATAAATAGATTAATAATAATAAATAAAATATTTTATAATTTATTAAGCTGTTTATTATAATCTAATTTTTAAATTATAATATAATAGTATCTACTATAATACTAGATCTTTTTTTTAAATAAAATTATAGTTTTTATTTAATTATAAGCAGGCTTAAATTTATAAATCTATTATATAATTTATACTATATATTAAATAATTAGATCTAAAACAGCTGGCTGTTTAAGTTTAGTTTTATAAAAATATTTTTATATTATAAATTAGCTGGCAGCTGCTGTCTGATTAGATATATAAATATTATTATAATTTTTTTTCTAGAAGAGTCTTTTATAATTATATTAATAAAAAGATTAGCTAGTAGTATAATAATTATTTATATATAAATAATAAATATTATTTTTTTATAAAATAAAATTATATTTCTATATATTCCGGTTGTTATATATTATAAATATATATTATAATTTATATTAGAATTATAAAATATATAATTACAGATAATTTATAGTTTATATTTAATCTGGTTTTTTTTAGTTTTTAATCAAATTTTTTATATTTCTGTAAGATAAATTTCTTATAAATTTATAAATAATATAAATTTATAATAGATTTTTAAGTATTTTTTTTATTACAGTATTCTTTTTATTTAACCAGTATTTTAGTAGTTTTTTTATAATATTATAAATCTAGCAGTATTTTTAGATAATATTTATAATTATTTAAATTTTTATTTTTTTATAAAAAATATTTTTATAAATTTATTTTTTTTATTATATAATACTTGCGGAGTAGAAATATATAAAAAATATTATAAATCTAAAGATCTATAAATAGCTTTAATTTATAAACTTATTTATTTATTTTTTTAATTATACAGAATAGTTTATAATAATATTAATCTAATTTTTTATTTAGTTTTTTTTATAATAAGTTTTTTATAGATAATTAAATCTTCTGATTTATTATAAAAATAGTAGTTTTATAATTTCTATTATAAAAGTTTTTCTAATATTTATAAATAAATTTAAGATTTATAATTATTTTCTTTTTTATTTTTTTAATTTTTTAAAGATATTATTTTAATTTTTTTATAGGATTTTCTAGTATTTATAAGTCTAGTGCTATTATTTACAGATATTATATAATTATTATAAAAAATAAAAAGTATTTAGTTAATACTTATAAAGAATTATTATAAATAAATTTTATAAATAATAATATTTTTATTTAATTATCTTACTTAAAATTAATATAATTTTATAGATATTATTTTAATATATTATTTATTTTTTTTATTTAACTATTTATTTACGGGTAATAGATTATATTTAAATCTTATTTAATTATAAAAATATAAATAAAGTCTAATTAAAAGTTTTTTATAAAAATTAGTTTATAATTTATAATTACTTTACCAAATATTTTATATAATCGGAAAATTTTTTTAAAAAGATTATTACAAGTTCTTCTTTTAATAATATTTTATAAATAAAAATAAAGTAAGCTATTTTACTAAACTAATCTACTATAATTATAATATTATTATAAATCTTTTATAAGTTTTTATTTTTATAAATATTTATAGATAAACTTATAATAAAATCTATAATTACTTTTTTTAGAATTTTATAATAAATAATAATAGTTCTAATAGATTTTATTATTTTTTATAAATTATCTATCTACTCTAATATATTTTATATATATAATAGTAGTCTTATATAAATTTAGCTAGTTTTAGCTATTAAAATTTTTATAAAACTAGTTTTTAGATTCTTATTCTTATAAAGTATTTTATAATAAGATTATTATATAATTTTATAAGGATTTTTAGTTTTAGCTAGTAGTTGTCCGGAATATATAATTTTTCTATAAAGTAGAATAGTTTCTAATTAATATTTTATTATAAATAATTCTTTTTTTATAAATATTTTTTTTTATAAAAAAAGCTGCTTCTATAATTTTTTTTTATTTTATTTTAAATATTTTTTTATAAGATTATTTTTCTGTAACAGCTGGAGTAGTTTTTATATAAGATTAGTAAATAGATTTTTACAGTATATATTTTTTTTTATAATTATTTTTATTATTTTTATATAAAATTCCAGCTAGTTTAGATTTTTTATAATATTTTTTATTAGTAATATTCTAATTCTTATAAAAATAGCTGTACTTTTTTCTAGATTTAAAAAATTATTTAGCTACTGTAGTATTATTTTTTTAAGTTTTTTATAGTTTTTTTTTATAATTTTTTTTTTATAGTTAGATTATTATAATAAAACGTCTGCTGGGTTCTATAATTCCGGTTTATATATTAAAAAAAACTTAAATATTATAAGATATTATATCTATTTAATCTGTTTTTATAATAATTTTTTATTAGTTATAAAATATTAGAAACTTTTATAGTTAATAACTATTTTTATTAAATATTCTATATTCTTAAGCTAGTATTACTATTTTTTAAATAATTTTATAATTATAAAAAGCTTTTAATTATAAATATTATAATTCTATTCTATAGAAATTATCTTCCGCGAGTAAAATACTACTAGTTTTTATTAATTTTTTTAATTTTTTTATAATAGTATTCTACTAATTATAAAAACTAATATATTAGTTTTAATTTATAAGAATTTTTTTTTAAAATATACTATAATTATATTTTCTATAAATATATTTTTTAGTTTTTAAAAACTCTTGCAGGCTTTTAATATTAGAAAATTATATTTAGTTTTTTTTTCTTTTTTTTATAAAATATTTTAGTTAGATTTATAATTAGTATTATAATTTATAAATATTTTTTAATAAATTATCTATACTAATTTGCAAATCTAATAAATTTTAGTATATTTTTTATATTCTACAGCTTAAACTAATTATAGATTATTATAATATATTCCGGTTTTATATATATACTCTTACAGCTGATTAAAAATCCTAAAAAATTAATTTTTATTACCGCAAAATAATACTTATTAAATTTTATATATAATTCTGTATTTTATAATATTCTTAATATTTTAAAGATCTATATTTTATATATTTTTAGATTATATAAATATATTATAGTATTATTTAAATAAATAATTATAAAATTGTCCAGATATTCTGCGAATAGAAAATTTATAAAATTTTAAAATTCTATAAATATATTTATTAGTTTAAATAATATAATCAGATATTTAAATAATTTATATTTTATTTAGAATATTATTTTTTATTTATATTCTTCTATAATTCTAATTCTATAATAAATCTTATATAGATTTAGTTATATAAATTAAAAAGTCTTTATAAGTTAGTCGATATACTTATTAATTTATAATAATAAATAAATATTTTTTACTATTTATTTATTTAATTTATAGTAGTTTATATATACTTATAGATTTTTATTTTTTTTATCTGCAAACAGAACCGGTATGTCTATTAGTAATTTAAAATATTAAATCTATTTTTTTATAAGTATTTTTTATAAATAGTTTTATAAAATCTTTTTTTTATAGATAATATTTTATATATTTATTCCGGCTTCAGCCGGAAATTCTTATAAAAATTAATTTTTAGATTAATTTTTAGTTTTTATATAAATAAGCTTATAGCTTTCTTTTCTATAAATATTATTTTATATTTATAATATTATATTAGTATCTTTTAATTAGTAGTTATTTTATATATTTTTTTTATTATTATTAAATAAAAATTTATTTTTATAAGTTTTTTATAATAATTTTTTCTACTATAATCTATAGTATTTTTAATATATAATATTTATAAAATTAGAACTAATACTTATTAAATTTTATAATAGATTTCTATTATTTTATTTAGAATATTTTTAGAACTATTTTATTTATTTTTAGTATTATAATTATAAGATCTATCTAGTTCTTATAGTATTTCTAGATATTTTCTAGATATACTATAAATATTATAATTTTTTTTAACTATATATTTCTTTATTTAATCTTTTTTATAAATATTTTCGCCGGAATAATTAACTATTCTACTTATTTAGTAAGTATTACAGGTACTAGATTTACTTCTATATTATTATTTATAATAATCTTAATTTCTATAAGATATTTTTTTTTATAAAAAATCAGCTATTTTTTTAGTCTTAAATTAGAATAGATTATAATTTTAATTTAGTTTAAAATAAATACTGTAATTCTACTTACTAATTATTTTATAAATAGTTTAGTTAACTAATAGTTTTTTATTTAATAATCTATTTTTTTATAATTATAATAAACTCTTAATCCGAGAATTTCTATAAATATTTATATTATTAAAAAAGATTATTTTAGTCTCTAAATCTTTTTTATAAAACTATTAGTTCGGGTTTTTAGCTTCCGGATCTTATTTATAAAAATAATAAATCTATAACTTTTTTTTAAAATCTGTTTATAAAATATTATATTTTTTATTTATTTATATTATTAGCTTAATACTAGATGTAATCTTGTAAGTAGTATAATAAGATCTTATTTTATTATAAAAAAAATTTATTATTTATAAATCTTTTTTTAGACTGTAAAAGAAAATAATATAAAAAATAAATAAAATTATATAATATTAATATTTTATATCTCGCGATCTAATTTAGTTTTTATTTTTTTTTTATTACTAAAAATAAATAAACTTTAGTTTTTTTTTATAAAACTTAGTTTTAAGTATTCTTAATCAGATTTTTTACTATTTATTTACGGGATTTTTTAGCTGTATTTTAAAAAACTTATAAAAACTAGTCTATTTTTTTTTATAATAAGATTCGGCTGTTTTATCTTTTTATAGATTATTTAGAATATAGTTTAGATAGGCTACTATAATATATATTTTCTAATTTTTATTTTAATTATTAATTTTTATAGTTAATTTTTATCTAGTAATAAATATATAATAAATAATATAATTATAAATATTATATTATTTTTTATTTATAAATAGATTAATATATATACTAGTTTTTTTAGTCTCCGCGGTACTAGAGTTAGAATTCTCTAGATTTTTATATAGTTATTTTTTTATAATATTAATTTTTAGTTTATTTTAGATATTTGCGATCTATCTAAATAATTATAATTATTTATAAAGTTTATAAATAAAAATTTATACTTTTTTTTTATTATATAAAACTTTTTTTTTACAGTTAATATATAGTTTTTTATAATCGGATTAGAAAAGTTACTTCTGATTTAGCTTTATATATTATATCTAGTTATTATTTAACAAACTATTTTATAAAATATAAATAATAAGATTATAAAAATTAGAAATAAAATAATATAAAAAATAAATAACTTTTATAAGTTTAAAAATATTATTATATTATTTTAAAATATTATTACTAATCTTTTTAAATTATAAAATACTGCTTCTAATTAAAAGATTATAATCGGCTTATTTAATTATTATATAACCGATGTCTAAGGCTATATATATATAGCTTTTCCTTCGCGGTATCCGCGAAGGTTGGAAGGGCTGGTCCAGCCCTTATACTTACTTTTTAAACTAATTTGTATTAACAGATATTTTTGAAATTATTAACCGAGAATCTTAACTATTTGGCCGGTTATTAAAATCCTTATAAATCAGCTTGTTAAATACTTGGCTTGGATTATATAGAACTAAATCTAAAGTCTTAAAAATACTCTGTATATTAGCTTTTTTAAATACTATAGTATAAGTCTTTAGATACTTCTCTAAGAAATTATCTTTATTAATCTTTAAATATTAGGTATATATAAAATGTTTTATTAAGCTGTAATATACCTTCTTAAGAAATATAAAATAAAAAACATCTAATAGCTGGCAGAGATATAATAAACCAGAAAATATATAAATAAGAATAATATAATTTATATAATATAAATTATTAAATTTAGATATTAAATATAATTTATAGCTATTAAGAATTAATAGAATATATTTACTAATTTATTGGTTAATTATTAATAAAATAAAATAATATTCAAGCTAATATAAACCAATTTTATTGCTTATCCAGCTATTTAGAGATATATTAATTTTTTAATTATCCGGAATTAAGACTTTATACCAGCTTACTATATAATTTATTTTTTTAAAAATTAAGTATAGTTTTAATATCCAGCCGGTAGTATTAATATACTTGATTAAAGTTATTTATTTACAGTTATCTGATTATATAAAAAAAGATTTTTCTAAACAGCTTAATTAAGTAACTACTTTAGCTATTATAATTTGGCCTATTATAAAGCCGGTTTTATTAAAGTTAAAGATATTTTTTTTAAGAATTTTATACTCTAATACAGTCTTTTAAATATAGTTAAACCAGATCTATATAATTTATAAATTCTTATACTTCGTCCGTTTGGTATCCAGCTGATAGAAATATTAACTTTTTAAAGTTTTATAATATATAATAAAGTTTATAATCTATTTTTTTCTACAGTTATCAGCTTTTTCTAATTTTTATACTTCTAAAGCAATATATTAGCTATTTTATAAACTACAGAATTTTTTAAAAATATATTATATATATTAAGTAAAAAAATCTACTTTTTAAATATTTATTCTTCTCTCGCAGTAAGTTTATACAAATTAGAGCAAGTTTTTTAACGAAATAAACGGCTATTTATACAGTATTAAAGAGTTAAGTAAGAAATATTAAAAACATCAGTAGCTTTACAAATTAAGATAACTTGACCGGTTTTTATAGCTTTAAGAGTAAGATAAATTCGGTCTTTTTAATACAACAACTCTTTTGATGATTTTGGTATTTTTAGTAGTATAATTAACTGCTGAATTACTTCAGTTTTGGAGGTGGAAGGATTCAGGGGGGGTGGCTCGCTCGCTTGCGTGGCTCGCTCGGCTGACGATTACATTAGTGTTATCTTACGGATGAAGCTACTGGCGCATCCTCCAGCAACTGGTCAGTTATCTGGGCGTAAGAATCTCTGCAGCAGATCTGATCGCCCTTCTCTAAAATTAGTAGATCACTCCAGAGCGCGCAGACCCACCACCCGCCTCAGCATCTGACCACAGATCTTCTCCAGCTAACGGAGATAGCAACCAAAAAGCCAAAAAAGGATGGAGCTGCGGGGAATCGAACCCCGGACCTCTCCCATGCTAAGGGAATATTATACCACTAAACCACAGCCCCAATAGATGCTTGAGGACAGGAAATTTGGCTTTCTGAGCGCGAATAAAACCAAGAACAGATAAAGATAATGGAATTCGTTTGAAGAGGCCGGGGGCAGAACTGAGCCACATTGGAAGGAATGGTGTGCAAATTGATCTTGTGTTAGATAATGTTTTCTCATTGTTCTTGTAATGGATCTCTGCTCAAGTGACTCAAGTCGGCAAGATTTTTGAAATCTGTATAATCATAGTGCGGTGTACTTTTCGGGACAAGAGGTGAATTGACTCGGCGAGATCTTACTTGGTGCTAAATATCCATTTTTTGATGACTTTGTACTCTCTCTTTTCCAGCTTCTTTTTCCAAGCCGCCTTTTTCTTTTTGTTTTTTTTTTTTTTTTTTTTTTTTTTTTTAGTTTTAATTCCCTTCATGGAAATAAGAAAGTATCGATAGACGTACTAATGCC
>NW_024469080.1:0-8519 GCF_003184825.1 Aspergillus fijiensis CBS 313.89 | reverse complement strand
TTTTCCAGCTTCTTTTTCCAAGCCGCCTTTTTCTTTTTTTTTTTTTTTTTTTTTTTTTTTTTTTTGTTTTCAGACTGTCAGAAGAAATAAGAAAGTATCGATAGACGTACTAATGCCGTGGTCCATAGACATGCGCAGCCGCCGACAATGTAATGCATGATATGTCGGCAGACATACTACAGGACAGTATCTGCACAGCCAGGAACTCGGCTCACCTATTTGTCCACCTGCATGGCCTCGTCCTCGATGCTATCGACCACGTCGAGGTCCATGAGCTCTACCTGCTCCGCCAGTGACGCAACGGAGCCATCAGCGGCCTCACCTTCAGCCACCGCGGAGGACGGCTCGGGCTCGGTCTTGTCGCCCCGCCGCGGATCCCCAAAGTGAACGACCTTCTTATGCTGGACCAGCAACTTGGCCGAGACGAAGCCCCGCCCCGGCTCGCAGAGATCACACTGGTAGTCCAGGATCTCCACGTGGGCCGAGGAATGGTGCCGATAGAAGTCTTCAAAGGTATCGAAGGGACCCTGCCCGCAGATGCCGCCCGTGACGCGGTCCTTCCACTTACAGAGGTACTGGCGCGTGGCCGCTCGAAAGTTAAAGGTATACATGCCGTCGGTGAAGGGGAGGCCGCGCCGCGGGGAGCCGCCGGGGCCCGGGCGCCGCGCGGCCTCCTCGGCCTGCTGCTCCAGCATGGCGAGCGTCGCCCACGGGCGGCCGCAGTGCGGGCACCCGTACGCCAGCGGCTCGCCCCGGTTCGCCGCCCGCACCCGCAGCACGTCGATGCACGTGTGGTGGTACGTGTGCCGGCACGCCCAGCATTCACACAGCGCCCCTTGGTGCTCGCTTCGCCCCGTCTGGCACAGATCGCAGGTGCCGGCGTCACTGCGCACTTCCTCCAGCAGCACTTGGTGCTTCTTCAGCTCTTCGTACTTGGCGTACGCGTGCTTGCGGAGGTCGGTGTGCCATGTGGGAGCCATCGTTGCTAGTGTTTGCCAGTGGTTGGTCGAGGTAAAGGTCACTTGTGAGTTGGTAGTTCGTGTGGGTTGGGTTTGGATTGGATGGGGTGAGGTGGATTTATGTCCTGCGCTTATATACTTGGTACATGGTATTGATGTCGCCAGTGCTCAGGTGAAGCCTTTTCATCCAATGCCACTTGTTACAGAGAATCGCCTCGGAAGTTGTGGAACAGAAAGAGTATGGGCGGCAGGATTAGCCCTAACTTAGGGAAAAGTACCTCCTATTCCTGATCCCGCATTCATCCACCAATAAAGCAAACAAAGCGAAAAGGAGACTGCGTCAAATTTCTCAACCTCGAACTCTAGCAGACGCGACTCTCCGCTTCTTTTCTCCAAGATACATGGAGTTAGGGCTGGAGCGGGAGGAAATTCTCCTACATTTCACCTAAAGAAGCCTACCCCACTCATTGGAATGCCCATACACACGACGAAAGAGCCGCTTACGTCGACGAATACAACTCCCCCTCCCACTGCGGCCACGACACCTCTGCCCCGCCCAGCCCCATGTCGAAAAGCTCCAGCCCGATGAACCCGGGATACGCCAGCGCCAGAACATCATCCGAGAACAACCTGTCGTCGAGAAGCGGTTGCGCCAAGTCGGCGTCCTCCTTCTCCTCTCCTCCCCCTCTCCTGGCGGTGATTGACGCCAGCACTCGCGAATGCGGTCGCAATTTGGCGAACCGCGCAAACACAATATCGCCCAGCATATATGCGGCGTGGCTTGTTGGAAGCCCAATCGACCGCAGCCAGTCGACGAGCTGCACCACCAGACCATCCAAAGCGTCCAGATCGTGGCCCGTGGCGCGCAGGTTCTCCTCGTAGGTGTGCACAAGGCGACAGAGGGTGAGCGCTGCGAATGTGACGAGGTGGTAGATCTGATCCGTCAGGTGGCGGGTTCGGTCGTCCGTGGTGTCGATCGCGAGGTCGATGATGTTCTTCGCGTGGGACAGCATTCCGGCGACGAGGGATGCGCTGCTGCTGCTGCTGCTGCTGGCCATGTTGTCTAATGACTCTTGAGATGAGGATTTCAGGCGGTTGCTGTAGGCGAGGAGGTGCGCGAAGTGAAAGCCCATGCGCAGAAACTGGGAGCGAGGTTGCGCTGGAAGCATGGTCAGGAGCCGCAGGAGCGAGTAAACAAGGGGAAGGACAGCAGATACCAAACAGTACGAGGAACTCTTGCTGCCAATTCGCTAGAGCGCGTTTCACGGCTTCGAGATCCGGATGCGATCCGCAACACTTGCGATAGATGATCCAGTACAGCTTGACCTCGGCGATCATTCGCGCTTCGTAGTTGGTGATGCTGTCCATTTGCATCAATCGTGCGCAGCGTTGGATGTCGACGTCGGTCAATTGAGCCTGGCGGCGGGTCCCTACGCAGTATCTGAGAGATACGTCAGTAAGGTAGGATTGTGAAAGCGACAAGGGGAAGGACGTGCTGTAAGTGAGCCAGGCATAGGTGGTTCCAAAGACACCATGCATCGACATGTTTCTGTACGGTCGGAAGAGCTGCGTCGGGTCGCATGACTTCCACTAAGTCCGGGCTGATCAATGCCTGCTGCAAAGCATAGCCGGTCAAAAGCCAGCTGTCAACACTCAGCGGCACTTGGCCGATGGTCGTCGACCACAGGCTCAGAATCAGAACCGCCTGGAAGAATGGCGTCGTCTGTGGGACCATGAGTAAGGAGGAGGTGACAAGGCGTTTTGCTTCTCGGAACAACTGAGGCGCGAGTCTGTCCGCAAGGTCTGGTGTGGTGTGTCTGACTGCAATTAACAATACACTGCATGTAAGAAGCGACGACCCTCCGATTCGCGAGAGAAGGGCCGGTGTTGAGAGATCCTCTGGAAACTTCACCCATCTGCCGTAGTGGGTATGGAATCTGGGGGCTTAGTGTAAGCTAGCGGTGCCAGTTGAGGTATGATTGGGGACGCACACTCACAGTTCGACCAATGAGTGGGCGATAGACGATGAAACCAGCCCTGAAGATATCGGGTCGGCATACACTTCAGGACGAGCGTCGTTCTGCTCCGGTGAGCGTACGCCAGCGTCTAAGGCAGCCTCCCTGATGAGGAGCACAGGAGCTGGTTCATGCTCAATGATACCTTGTTCTGTCCTCCTCGGAGGGGTTTCCTCGTTGAACCGGCTAGCTAGGGCATCGATCTTGGCATCCAGACGGTCAACCAAACTCTCTACCGTTCTTTCCAGTCTGGCGATTCTGTGCTTATGGCTGTTAGCTCAGGACTATTCTCAATATCAGAAAAACAACATCTGCAGGAAGAGATAGCACCTCTCATCCACCGCACTCCGCTGATTAACCTCGGAAGCGACGGTGCTTGTGTTCTGAGTATGTTCCGACCGGCAATGAGTTGACGGGCTCGACCTGCAATTAGGGCTCGTCTGCTCGGGATCCAGCGAGCAAGGCTGCGTTAGCGTCGCGCAGCGAAGACAGCCGCTGCCGGGACCTTGCGATGGATAGCATCGTGTTTTGTTCTTGCGGCACGACGTACACGCCTTCGAGGCCCTAGCTGACCGTACAGGAGGCATGGTTCGACCAAGTTTGAAGACAGTGCGGTCGTCAGGGGCATAAGGTAACTTACACTGGAAAAGCTGATGGAGTGCTTATCTTATCGGGGAGTGGGCCAATGGCGAACTTTAGTGTAGAATGGGGTGATATCAGGTCCACGAATGTGGTTTAGCGGCATTGATAAGGTACGCGAAGTTACCTTGCAACTGTATCCGTACCTTGGCAGTTGTAGCATATCTTGTGCACTTCACTATGGCTTCGAGGGGTTAACCAGCACAAAGAGCCGCAAGTGAGTCTAGCCAGCTAGCTCTACAAAAAAATGTAAATCACTACATAGATCAAGTGCCAAGCCATGACTAATTGTCTAGTATTCCAACATCTGATTGCCGGATAACTACATCCCCAGTTGTCCGCTCTGTGTCACTTTTCTCATGGTTGATCCTCCTTTCGACTTGCATCGTAAAACCCCGCCTGCTCTCTTTCAGCTAGATGATCTTCCTGATCGAACACGCGGTAGAGCACTTTCCAAACCAAAATGATGACGGCGGCTCCAATGGCACAAGAGGCGGCAATGATAAGCCCACGGGTATACCGCGGTGCATCTTTTGGTTTTGTTAGCCTTGATCAACCATAAAAGAGCCACAAACGAGTAACTACATCATACCTTGTGTTCGAAACAACTGATTGCCTGGCAGATTCGCCAGCTGAATACTCATGACATACGCCGCCAGCGCCACTGGCCGCTTCCGCTCCGGCATCTTCGTCGTCAGCCAGGCGGCGCTGATCGCTTGGGCGCAGCCCATCCCCATCTGGGTCCACACGACTCCCCCTGGTACTTGCTATCAGTGTCTATTATAGGTGAAAGAAAAAAAAGTAGGAGGGGGAACAGAAGAAAGTATATCAACAAGAAACAGGAGCACCGCGTGGGAAACACACATACCATAGAGCAACCATTTCCCACTCGAATCCGGCGCCAACGCCAACCACAACAAACCCGCCGCACCCCAGAGGTATCCGACGGCAATGTGGACCCCACGCTCCTGCGACCGGTCGCTGCTAAACGCCAATGTGACGGACAAGAGTAATGCGCCGGCGCTGCCGACAGAGTTGAGGCCGTTGGCTTGCAGACTGGTAAAGCCGAGACTCTTAATGATAGAGGGCGCGTAGGTGTTCATTGGTGAGATCATCAACATCGACAAGAAAGCGGCGGCCAGGTGTCCGTAGAGGCGCCAGTCGGTGAAGGTGCTGCACACGTCAGAGAGTGTGATAGACTGCCGCTGGTGACGCCCTTGTGATCGGTGTGCCTTGGTGCGGTCGCCGTTGAGCACCCGGGTTATCAGGATAGAGGCCTCGCGGGGGGTGAAGATGTTATATGATCGGCGGAAGAAGGTCTTGGAGCGGATGGGGCTGTGTGGGAGGTACAGATACGCCACAATACCGAGAAAGCAGGTAAGGAGGCCCTCTGCTTGTTTGTCAGTTGGATTGTGTGGGAAGTCGATCTCGAACGCAGAACTCACCTATCAAGAAAAGCCACTGCCATCCCTGAAGCCCGTGTCGACCGCCTAGGGAGAGAAGTCCGATGGACAGAGGGCCACCAAGAATGCCAGCAAAACTATTTGAGGCCCAGAATATCGCGTATCGCAGCGCAAGCTCCTGGTGGGTATAGTACTGGGAGATGTAGAGGGCGAACCCGGGGATATACCCGCCTTCGAGGGCTCCGATGAAGAATCGGGCGGCGATCAGCCCCGACGCACTCTTGATGAAGATCTGGGACCATGTGGCGACGCCCCAGACGAACATGTTAATAGGCAAGAATCTTTCGGGGCCTATGTATCGACTGATTACGTTGAAAGGCAACTCGGTAATGATGAAGCCCACGGTGAACAGGGTCTGGGCCATATTGATCGCCGAGTTGCTCACATGAATATCAGCCCGCAGCGTATCTGTCAAAGCATTTCCGATGTTTGTGCGGTCGAACTGCAAAAAGCAGAAGCAGACCACGATGAAAGGTAGAATGCACAAGTCGACCTTCATCTTGGCCTTGCGGGTCTCACCAGCTGTGGGTTGGAGGTCCGGGTCATACCCCGGGATGTTGATAAGGTCATCGATGTGTCCGTCTGGCTCAGGCACTACCGACATTGACTTGGTTGAAGCAGTCATATTGGCGTTGTATATCAGGTGGGAGATAGCAAGGCTTCCCAACATGCTTCGGATGAAATCCCTCCATTTTTATCCTTTACTGGTTGTCCAGCACTGATTCGATACCTGCACCGGATAGGTTGGTAGATGAGGTGATAAAGCCATGTTCTGATATCAGAATAAGTGTCACTGTAGCAGAAGTGCGGAGGGATCCGATGCCGGCGGGATGCCGCCGGCAAGCCGCCGGCCCGCGGCATCTCGTTTGCACAGGCACATAACAGAGTCAACCCCTGCCACTTTCATTTAAGACGTCGAATTTTATTTTTTTCGGCCTTGGCTGGTGTATACCACTGCTTTTATCAAGATACTTTCACAGCCTCATCCTTTCTTTCCCTGCAATGGAGCAAAACACCCTGAAGAGACGAGGCGTTGGTCTCATTGGAGTCGACAAGCAACGATCCTTCGGAGGTTACACACTCTTCTGCCCTCTCACCAGCGACCGAGCGCACCTCATCGACATTGATGGCAGAGAAGTACACACCTGGAAGCTCCCTGGTCGAATCGGCCGACACGCGCGAATCCTCGCCAACGGCAACCTGGCCGTTAACACGCTTCGCCCCTCCCCAAACCAGACCACACACGACGGCGGGCCATTCCCCTTCCCCTTCTTCAACAAGTACGGCGGGGGCATCATGAGCGAGCTCGACGCCGAGGGCACCATCGTGCGCCAATTCATCGACCCCCTCGCCCACCACGACCAATATCACTACGGCGACGGGCGCCTGCTCTACACGAGCCTGGAACTGCTGTCCGCCACACAAGCGGCACAGGTGCTCGGCGGCGTTCCCGGCAGCGAGATCGACGGCCGCACGTACGCGGACACAATCAACGAAGTCGACGCGACGGGCCAGCTCGTGTGGCAATGGAAGGTCTCGGAGCACCTGCTGCCCCGCGCGGCGGATTTCTCCCTGCAACCGCACTACACCCGCGAGCACTACCCGCTCATCAACTCCGTCCTGCCCCTGCGCGACGGGCGGCACATTCTGGCCTCGCTGCGCTCCGTGTCCGCGGTGATCATCATCGACAAGGCCACCGGCGCCATCGTCTGGCACCTGGGCTCCGAGACCCTGGCGCAGCAGCACAACGCCACCGAGCTGGACAACGGCAACATCCTCATCTTCGACAACGGGGCCTTCCGCACCGGCGAGTCGATCACCTACTCCCGCGCCATCGAGGTCGACCGTGCCACGAAGCAGATCGTCTGGGAGTACCGCGATCGCTCGCAGCCCATCGCCTTCTTCACGCCGTTCATGGGCAGTGCCCAGCGGTTGGGGAACGGGAACACGCTGCTGTGCGAGAGTGCCTTTGGGCGGCTATTTGAGGTCACGCGCGAGGGCGAGATCTGCTGGGAGTATGTTAACCCCCACTTCGCGCCGTATCCCGATGAGGTGACGGCGCGGTTGTTTCCGGGGGAGTCTAATGCCTTGTTCCGGGCGTATCGGTACGGCTTGGAGGAGATTCCGTGGTTGAGGGCGAAGCTTGAGGGAAGCTTAGATAGCGGCGACTGGAAAGGGGAACCATAAACAGCGAACCGGAGCCTTGTTTTATACCATTGCCATCTGTTTGCCTAGGCGATTTAATGATAGCCAAAAAAGAAAAAAAGAAAGGGAAGTATAACATCAATTCATACCAACCCCAAACAGAAATGTCATTGATCAATGAATGATAGTCATGCCTTTACCCTGATCATAAACGGCGTTTGTTTCGCCGTTGGCTGTGCTTACAGGGCCTCCTCCATCTATAATTCAGAAGGCATGCGGTCGCTCTGGTTTCTGGAACAAAAAGTTTATTTCTAAGGAAGCCTATAAGAAAACGATGTGTGGAAGAAAGGAGAGGAGCCTTTCTGCGTCACTACATACTCAACACTCGAACAACATGCACATTGGGCGCCAGTAGATGGGATGATTAGGGTTGAGCACCACACGGTCTTTATCCGCAGTGGTACTATTGGTGCTTCCTCTCTTCCAACAGTTCTGTACAATCCTGTCCAGTAACCATAATGCACGTTCAACTTCAGAAGAGCCGGTTGGGTGTGTACCTAGATATGACTGGTGAATGATCGACAGGCAGGCCTATATACAGTATTTCCTCAACGCGGAAGAATCCGATCATGTCCAACATTCCGTGGCACTCTACTTGTCAATCCACAGCCACATCTAACAGTCACTCAGGACCACATCATCAAACAGGATATGCGCGGGGACCTCCTTCCCAGCGTCAATGCAGGAGCCGACGAAGTGCAGGGTCAAATCCCGCGCCGGGGGCTGGATGGATCCAGTCAGTTGGATCCACTCGCCGGCGTGCCAGATCAAGTCGGAGGTGATCGCACCCGCCTCGGGGTCCTCGCCGAGATAAGCGCTCACTTCGCAGTGACCCGTGCTGGGGATGGGATCGGCCACGCGGACCCAAAGGGTTAGGTCGTGCTCGTTCTCGTCATCGAGCCAGTACAGGTCCTGTGCGACGGAGACTTGGGGTAACTTGGCTGTGCCAGTGACATCGCTGAGGGTCATGAAGTGTTAGAATTGAATAGAACGAACTTCAGGGGTGGGAGTGAGGGATTGTTACAGGTAGTAGTTTCCGGCGTGTGCGATAGTGCCCTGCACGATGTTGGCGACGTTACCGGTGGAGGCGTACCATCCATCGAGAGCGCCGGTCTCAAAGCTCGGGTTGTTGATGACGTTGCAAGGCATTGTGTCTGCGTTGAGATTGTTTGAGAGGTCTGTTGGGTACTTGTTCTGCTGTTGAGGCTTGAGTTGATGGTGGTTAAATTGGGGGGGGG